>NC_133650.1:155797230-155954025 GCF_009905375.1 Apium graveolens
GCTGAGCACTTAAAAAAGCTGAGAAATGTATAATGATGTTTCAAGACACAGCTTCGAGTCACTGCATGAGTACTAGACATCTTCAAGGTCTCCATTCAACAACTCATGCAGAGTTACATAAAATTCAGGAAGAATTGCTCAAGCAAGAAACGACTCAGAAAATTGATAAGAAAAATTCTTCCAACCTACCTTTGACAGAGTTGCTTACATTGAGAAGACCTAAGAGAAGCAATAGTCTCAGATTGATGATATTTTGAAAAATCAATCTTCTCAGCAATCTCAACTCGATGAAATCCAAGCCTCAGTGGAATTGCTTGTCTCTCTTCTCTTACCTGCTGATGCCAAAAAGGGGGAGAAATTAATTAAGTCCAAATGCAAAACTGTTCACTGAAGGGGAAGGATGATGAAAAAGATGACCAGGGAAACTCTGGAATGGGTGGAGGTCATGGTCAAGGTAGAAGTTTCTCAACAAGAAGAGCTGAAATTACAAGTCACGGGACAAGTTCTGATGCTGGAAAAAGAATTACTTCTGCTACTGGTAAAAGGATAAGTTATGATGAACTTTTGGATCTTGATGAAAAATATCAAGACAGCTATTTCTGAATGAAAATCTAGGAATGGACTTTGAGAGTTTGATGGAAGAAGAAGCTAGACTTAAGTCAGAAAAAGTCAAATCTAAATCTGAAGCTTCTGTTGATAAAAAAACTTCCAAAGGCCAAAGACATTGTGATAAAAGAAAGAACAAATCCTGAAGCAACCAAGGCTAAATCACAATTGCAGATAGATCCAAGGTCCAAGGGCAAAGAGAAAGTTGGTGAACCTATCAAGGTTTATGTGCCTCCTGTGGATGAAGAAATTACTGTTGAAGATGCTGATCTTGCTCTGACTTCAAGAAAAATTTCTAAGACAACCTCTGACATGGCTCAAGTTGTTCAGAGTCAAGATATAGTTAGTTCTGATATCTCAAAGAAGCAAGTAACCTCTGACATAGCTCAAGTTAACTTGATATCAGAAGATAAATCAAAGGAAACCTCTGACATTGCTCATGTTAAACCTTTAAAGTTACTCCTACCAAGATTCACCAAAGCCAAATAGACTCAACCTTTGAAGACTGCTGTAAGTGGTTTTGAAGCAAGAGTGGTTACTGGAAAGGAAGCAAGAGATAAATCTGGATTGGGTAGTGCTGATGAAAGAAGAATACAGAACACAAACAATGATCCAACTTCCTTAAGTGAACCAGGTATTGGAGCAACTCCTGAAAGATTGAATCAACTAGAATCTGTACAGATGGTTTACCATACCTACTTGAGAGAACACATCTTGTTGTACTTCATGACAGATGGTAGGGTTTATCATATAAGGGAAAATGCCATTCCACATAAGTATTTTGAAGAATTGGAACATGTATTATTCTTACTTCAAGTGAATGACAAAATAACAGAAAGTGCTGCAAACTATTTGAAGAGTCAAATTCAGAGACAAAAAGGCTTTATTCTGTAAAGTCTGACAACACATATCTTCCAAATTACAGAGATCACAAGGGTGATATTGTTGAGATGAAGCCTAACTCTGCTAAGATTATAACTACCTTTATGGGTTACAAGGCTGTGGAATTCAATCTTGAGTCTGACAAGGCATATTTGATCAGACTGGATCAGGACATAAGGAAAGCTAAAATTAATGATCTCAGGGCTGCAATATTTCAAACTGGTGAAGATTTTGCAGAACTTAAAGATTCTAAAAGGAGGATGATTGATGAACTCGGATATGCTGAGAGATGTTTGTTAAAGAATTATCTCAGAACAACTCCTGACATCAGAGAGATCAGAAAGTGAAGCCAAGTCAAGATCTAGAACTGCTCAAATTCTGATATGAATACAGACTGAAGTTGTTATCAGAACTTAAAGTTGGTAAAGCTTTAAGGACTGTAAGTTGTAGTTATCTAGTCAAATTCTCATGCATTTGTACTTAATGTTTTTGACATCATCAAATATCTGTTAACTTGTATATTATGCTAATTTACAAGTTGGGGGAGATTGTTAGATATATTTGATAATGTCATGTCTAATATGATTTATGTTTAGTTTTCAGATCTTACTTAAACAGGACAAATCAGTACTTAACCGAAATCAGCACTTATACTGAAGTCAGAACTTAAGTCATCAGTACTTAAGGTTCAGGTGATATTTATCAGAATAATATCAGGACATAAAGGAAATGTTCAGATAAGGAAGGCGGCTGATTGAAAGGAAAAGAAGATCAAGACAAACGTAAGAAGAGATATGCATGAAGAAGGAATTCTATGAAGAATAGAATACTTGGAAGAAAAGATATATGATTGATATATTTTAGGAAGCAGAATTATATTCCATATCAATTAGCGATTATCTTGTAACTGTGTAGTATATAAACACAGACATAGGGTTTACACTATAAGTGTTATCATTATCGAGAAGATTATTATTGTAACCCTAGCAGCTCTCGTGATATTTGTTCAGCACTGAGAGAGGACAGTTCCATACTGTAACAGAATTTATTGCTTTGAATAAAGTCTGTATTCTGTTACTTGTGTTATTAGAATTCGATTTGATTGTGTTGTACACTGTATTCACCCCCCTCTACAGTGTGTGTGACCTAACACCATCGAATATACCTTATTCGATTAATAGTTATAGAAAACTATATATATTTATATATATATAAATATACAGATATTATACTCGGGAACATCGACTCCCAGTTTAGAAAAATGTTCACCTTTGGGTCCCCTATACTAAAGGTATACGCAACTACTGCTTATCTCTAGCATAGGTATTATGCAGTTTATAAGCATTTGAATTGATCATAGAATATCAAGATTAGGAAACAGGCATGCATATATATCATATCAACATGCTCCAATTTTTTTGCAAGATTTGCTAATAACAATAATGCACTTATCACAAGATAATGCATATACATATACATCACAACAACAGTTATAGGGGTAGAAAACTTGCCTGAGCGACTGGGGTGGTAAAAGGCCTAGGCCGAGTCTGATAACCTATAAACATCATAAAGTTTAATTAAACCACGGTCGCTTAAGAAACTAGACTTTAACCAATTAGACTCTAACGTTCGCTTTTGCGCTTAACGATTCACATAAGTCGCTCGAGTACCCTTGGCTCCACCATTTTTAATAAATTAACTATTACGAATTTTAAGGAAACTCTTTCACGAATACTCTACCAACTAACCCATTAACCTTACATAATTGTTTCTTACTCCAAATAGTCATTTAAGAACCTTAACCAAGGTTTCAAAGTGAGGCAAGGGGTAATGGTTCGTTCGCGAAACGTCGTTACTTAAAACAGTCGTTTCTCCTAAACCGTACATCGGATTCAAGAGAACCACATATCAAAACGAATCTTATGACACGATCTAGCTAAACATGGTAAAGTTACAGATTAAACAGTTAGCTCTCTGTCCCGAACAATAAGAACAAGCAGTTGTATGAAAATGGGCATTACGGCGGCAATGTTTACGCGATTACCAAGTTTTAAACCACTCCAAACAACCACAAATCAACTCACAACCACCAATACAACCAAATTTCACCCAAAACCTTACTACATCAGTCCATAACCTCATGATTATCCAACTCATTCAATCTCAAACAAGAGCTACTAACTATACTTAAGGTACATTAACTATAAACAAGATTCAACCATCAAAATCACTACAAACCCAACCAATCTTTAAGAAAACAAGCAGCATGCTTCTCATATACTATATCAATCAAAACTATTCCTAAATATTCAAAAGTAAAGCTAGGGTTTGAAGTTTATAACTTCTTAAAGCTTCCTTACACAACATAAGAGCTTTGAATGCCTAAAAGAACCTTGATCCTTGCTTGTATAACCTTAAACTTTCATAAAAAATCAAGAAAACTAAAGTTATTTCTTGAAAGTTACTATTCACCATCTTCTTCCTTGATTTATTAGAAGAGATTCATGAGGAATTGGAAGCTTAAACTTCTAGGATATACTTATCTAATCATCAAGAAGCTAAGGAATTTACCTTGGATTTGTTTATGAAGTGAAGCTTGGATTCTTGATTTTTTTTCTTTCTTAGAATGAAAAGCCGAGAGCAAATAAGCAAGGTCAACTCCCCCTTCTTTTTGTTTATGAATTATGCTTGGTTGCTTCTCTTTTGTCTTAGCAATTGATTTATCTTTTTACCATGCTTAATTTGCATGGCCCAAAATCAACCAACAAAACAAAACCCCTTTGTCATGCTTATGTCATCAAGCTTGTGTCATTTTTCAACACTTGTCTTCCCTTTGTGGTGTGATGATATCATCATCCACTAAACTCTTTGATTAACACTTAATTACTTGGCTAATGACCGCTTAAATAGTTATAGCTTAACTTTCGTTCTCGTTTGTCGTATGAGGGATCATATCCGGGATCTTATTACTTGGGTTCCCCTAAACCTTTCTCAATATTTTATATTCCTTTTATGATCCTCTCTTATAATCCTTGAATTTAAATCCTTTTAACCATGCTACCTTATACTCAATTCTTTCGGTATCTAGTGGATTTCGAGAAAAATCAAAGTGTTCGAATTTGGGTTCTGACAATCTTTACCTACACTTATATACCATATAGAGTACTAATAAGACCTCAGAATATCAATAAAAGAACTCCTACATACTGTAGCATGAAAAGTTTTCTTAATCAGCATAATCAGCAAAATCGCTATTCATAAGGGTTACAAAAAGTCCAAACTTTTTTGGGGTTATTACACTACCACAGTTTGAACAGGTCATTCTAGGTGCATTAGGTGGGGTTACATAGTTTCCATTCTTATTAACAACTACCTTGCCATTCCTATTCTTCCTAGACCTTTTCTTCCTGTATTTCATGTGTAAATTCTTCAGCTTTTGCTTAAGCTGTTTCTGAGTCATTGAACCAATATTTACTGAGTTGGTGTGAACTTGTTCACTCTCTTCAACAATTAAGTTTGATCTAGGTGCTAAGGTAGTACCTTCCTCATGAAGAGATTTAACATTATTAGCTCTTGGACTAAACTTAATGGTCTTTTACTTAAACCTTGTTCAATTTGACCTTACTATCAATTTTTATTGGTTCAGTTTCCTCAGTTTCTTCTCCACTTTTCTTATCAGAATTAAATCTAGTTGAATATCCTAATCCTGATCCCCAACAATCCTTTTCTAAAATCTCCTGAGTTATCTTTCCTGAGTTAGTCCAAAGTTTAATGACTTCTTCTCTTTAGCTAACTCCTTTTCTAGATAAGCATGTTTTTCTAACAATTTTTCTTTAACATAAACATCATTAACATAAACATCATTCCTTTTCTTAAGCTCGAAGTTTTCACTCTTGATCCTATTATTTTCTAAGGTTGATCCCTGAAACTAACATACAGAGTCTTAAGAAATAATCTTAATTTACAGATATTATCATTATCAAATATAAGAGTAGACTGAGGTACCTTTAATTCAGTAGTGTTGGTCTCAGCATCAAACATTTTCCATGAGAGCATAATTGATCCTATGATCTGAGTCTGATAAATTATCCCAGTTTCTCTTCTTTGAGATCAAAGCTTGTTTTTCTTCTCAGCTCTAGGTTTTCTACAGTCAGCTGCAAAGTGTCCAAGTCCATCACAGTTGTAACATCTCTCTTTTGACTTGTCAGTTTTCCAGATTTAGCTTCCTTCCAATCAGTATCTCTTCTGTTGTTCCTCTTATCAGAGTTTAAGGAACTGGAGCCTTTTCTGGAAAATCTTCTCCCTTTCTTGAAGTTTCTGTAGACCATCTTCTTGAAACTTTTAAACCAGTAGGGCAGCCATTTGATCCATATCTTCATTGTTGTTATGATCACTATCAATATCTGTTTCAGTATCAGGATTTAAGTCATCATCAGAATTTGATGATTCAGTATCTGACTTAGCAATCATGGTTTCCCTTTGGAGTAGCTTTTCCTCCTAACTTTATCCTTTGGCTTTTCTTCAACTTTGAATGCAACTGGTCTAGATTTTGATCCTTTCCTCTTGCTTCTTTGCTCCATCTCTAGTTCATGAGTTTTCAGAACTCCATAGATCTCATCTAGAGGTGTGATGTCGAGTTGATAGTTATCCCTGATCGATGTGACTTTAAAGTCCCACCTTTCAGGAAGAGCAAGTAGGAACTTCAAGTTTGAGTCTTCCAAATCATATTCTTTACTGACAAGGGATAAGTCATTCACAACTTCTGAAATCTGTCATAGATATCAATTAGGGATTCATTGTCCCTTAGGTCAAAGTGCTCATATTCTTGAGTAAGCACTGTCCTCATATTCTTCTTGATAGCAGTTGTACCTTGACACTTTACTTCTAAAGCATCCCATATCTCTTTTGTTGTTTTACATCCAATGACTCTATTGGACATAACACTATCAAGACTGTTGTTCAGGATATGTGTAACCTTAGCATCCTTCATGATTGAAGAGATGTCTTCAGGAGTGTAGTCCTTCCTATCATTGTCTATCATCTTCTATGGTTTCCCTACAACCGAAATAGCTACCTTCATTGGTTTATGAGGACCATCATAGATCCTGCATAAGTATTCAGGATCTGTGGCTTCCAAAGCCATGGCCATCTAGACTTTCCAGATTGGATATTCATGCACTTTCAAGATGGGCACCTTGATTGCTTCATACCTACTCATGTTACTGCTTATCTGTAATGTGGCTGGGGGTGTGGCTTCGGATCCAGATTCTGTGTTTCTTCTTCTCCTTTGTCTGACATGGTTGATCAATCTTCAGATCTTAAATTGTTTGTTCATTAACAACAAGCTCTGATACCAATTGTTAGGGCCCTTAATCAACTGTAGGGGGGTGAATACAGTTAATACGATCAACTAGACAAAGCTTCAACAGAATCAAACAGTTTTTATATAAATCTTATAAAAACTTATTACACAAGTACTCTCTCGAAAGGATGAACAAATATCCTTGAGAGCTGTTAGGTTATGCAAAAGATATAACAATGTCACAATATATATAGCATGAACCTAAACTATGCTTTTATAGAGAACAACTACCAATGTATAAGGAATCCTATTCTATTGACAACAAGGAAACTTATACTATTGCTTCTGAGATAAAGTCCTCCACCCGCCTTAAAATTCATGTTTCATTTTCCTCTTCAAAGATCAACTGATGTGACAAATACGGATCTGATCATTCGTTGACATCATCATCCATCGAATACTAACATCCGTTGATGTCATCATCATCCGTTGATGCTTATACTCATCATCCGTTGATGCTTGTAATCATCATCCATTGATGCTTCTGATAGTTTCTGTTTAATATCATCAATTGCTCCTAACATAACAACAAGTACAACTTGTGGTACTTGTGGTTCGGACGGGGTGGCTGCTGTAACATCTGTTGTTGAAACTGTTGTTGTTGATGCTGCATCTGTTGTTGTATCATTACCATTTGTTGTTACATCAGATGAAACATTTGGTTCATGGGGTTATTATTTGTTCCTTAAAATTGTTGTTTGAAGTCTCAATTCTGGTCTTTCTTTTGGTGCCATTTTTCTCATAATAAAACAAACATTTCTTTTAATAACTTTATTAAACTATTAAGAGTGGATAAAGAAATAATTTGACTTGTATTAAAACATGAAACTTAAACAATTTAGGATTTTAAGCAAATCATTTGAAACTATTTTAAATTTTAAATAAATAGATTGAGCAGTACTATTTTAAACATTTCATTTATCTTTTCAAAATTAAACAAAATTTAAAATACAGAAAGACTGTAAAACTGTAAAATGAATGTAAATGATGAAAAGATTGGGAATAATACATAAAGAAAAGAAGTTGAAAAAGGTTTATTTTATAAAACAGACACCGACATCAAGTTTTAATGCTTTATATAAAAGGTCCATCATAAAGTCTATCATAACTGCTACCGATACACATCAAAACTAGGTACTACACACATATCTAGTCTCGCTATAACTATAGCTGCCTCTATGAACATATATCACATATCATACAAGATTTTTGTCTAACTGTCGTGCATCAGAAGCTCGACGGAATACGGTCGATCTCCTGTCGAAGAGTCTCTAAACAGACTGGCAAGGTGGGTAGCTCTATGAAACTCTACATAAGTGCGACTCCCATCATGAATCAATCCCTCTAACTCCTGAGAAGCCCTATGATAGGTCTGCTGCAATCTCTATCCCAATAGGTAGTTAGGCTGGAGTGCTGGCTAAAGGTCCTCTCTCCATCTGCTCAAATAGTCCCAATATCTCATGACACTGGGATCTCTAATAATGCATCTTCTCCTGCATACTAGTGAACTCATGGTATGGCACAGTACGGGGCTCTCTAATCTCACCAACTGACTTTCTGGAGGGAACTCTGTGCATCCCAGCAACCTCCAGCTATGATAATCTCAACCGCAACCCTACACTGTGGTCTCCCATACCCTCAACCGGGGCCATCTGAAATATCTCTAGGGTTGGAGCATAAATAGGTAGAGGAACTGGAGCTACTGCTGGTGGAAACTCTGGCTCAGCCTCTGGCATAAACTGATACTAAAGAGGTAATGGGGGTGGTAGTAGTGGCTCAAAGAACTCCAGGGGGTCAAACATCTCTATGGGATATGGTAACTGCTCTAGAGGTGATACTGGCTCAAGGGGTATCTGTGCTGGTGGTATCTGCACTGGGGCCTCTAGTGACACCGGTGGGATCACCGGGGCTACTGGTCTTGTAACTGTCACTCAATGATGACGACGCCATCTAATAACATAACTTAAAACACAAGAAAAGAGAGGGTCAACTTAGCATTCCTAGAACTTATAATTCCTAATCTTATAAGCTATTTAAATCCTAAAAATCCTATTCCTATCTTATGTGATCTTCCTATCTTATCTTAATCCTAATGTGCTTGTTTCAAGGACCAAAACCTACAGCTCTGATGCAAACTGTAACGCCTTTCAAATCCGGGGTCTAGATCCGGGCTTACTTGCTAATCTCCAACATAATACAAATCTGTATAACAATTATACAAACATATGTCTAATCCCCTTTACATCTATCCAGGATCTTTTAAGGTTGATGTATGAAAACAAGAACAACACATTATCTTTATTACAATCGAAATTTAAAATCTCATAAGACTCTCTTTATTACAACCCACTATCTAACCAAGTTTTAAACTAAATTTATTTTATTCCAACACACACCCCATCTATCTACACTACACCTGCTCAGGTAGCTCAAAACTCTCTTCTTTTATCAGGATCAGCATCTTGGTGCTAGAGGGTCCCCCTGCTTGACACGCATCTTTACCAGGCGAGTCCGAATATGTTTCATTCTCTTTCTTGACTGAAAAAGACAAAGTAAATGACAACAAAGGGGTGAGCCATAATTTGCTCATCAAGTCCACAATATATCAACAGTATTATAAGAAGTTAAATGAACCGGTAATCTAACTATATCTGTAACAATGTAATTCTGCCAAGAATAATGAAGGCCGCTATCGGCGATTATCAACAAACTAGACTGAACACAAAGTCACAGTATTGTGATCTACTGATCAGTCAGATATAGTAGGGATCAATGCTATCCACATAGATCCATGTCATAACGAGGTACCCAGGCTCATTTCTGGCCTCCGTAATTCATTCAAGGGTCCAGTTCATCACTGGCCCTAATTGTAACCATCTAGTCCATAGAACAAGCATCTGGAACTATCGATATGCTTCGATGTCATCTCAATCATCCAGATGCACACCATGATATAAGTAAAGCATAATCTTATTGGAATATGAATAGAGTATTAAGCATATCGAGAGAAATTAGGAATCGAAGTGAAATAAATATAATCAAAGAAGCAGCAATTATGTATCAGTGTTTGTGAACATGAATCATTAATATTTATCGAGTTGAGAATTTGAATAATGGGAAGCAATTCACTATTCTAGATTTAGAATAGGGGAAAAACTTTCCTTGTACGCGCTCTACCTCGAGTATATCACAATTCCATACCACTGGCTTACATTGCCTTGCTATTTTCGTATCTATCAAAGAAAGACACTCATTTAGTCGGCTCTTAATCGCGTCTCAAACTGACTTCAGGTAGCTCTTATCGTCTACCCGTACGATTATAACCGACTCGTACCATAATTACTACCAATTAGAACTCGATTAACCACATAAGTCATATAGCACATAAGTCACATAATAATTCTAGGTTTAAAACATTTTTAAAATTGAAATAGAATCAATATTCGCATTATCGAACAATATCTGGCTCGTTTCCTAATCATCAGAATTTATTGGACTCGTCTCTATAATTCATAGGGTTTATATATAAATTAATAAATATCGAAAGCCGACTCGATTCCGTAAGAAACTAAGATTTAAAACTATTTTATTGAAAACAAATCATTTTTCTGACTCGAAGGGCTTTCGTTTCGTTTAAATCGGATAAACTGTTCAATTATAAATCAATAAATAAGAATAAACTAATTTATTATTCAAGATAATCAATTATTCAAAATAATTGAAACTCAAATATATTTTTAAATAATTATATAGGAAAAATCAGAATTAAAAATGATTTTTCCATAATTTTTGAAATTAAAATGAGTTTATAATGAATTATTGAAAATAAACTGATTAATTATCAAAATAATTAATCATTCTTAAATAATAAATAAATAATGAATAAATAATAAATAAATAATTTTGAATTTTGGAAAATATTTCAATTTATTTATAGATAAATCAATTATATAATTAAATTAATTAATCAATTTATTTCGTTAAATAAACTGATTTTCAGAATTTATAAAAATAAAAAATAATAATGTGTTAGAAACAGTTGTAAAAAAATAATATTGAATCAGATTGGATCAAAACCGGGTTAAACTAACGGGTCAAAATCAATTCCAAATCACTTCCACTTTCTGATTCAGGCCAAAACCAACCGTAAAAACCTCTAAATCATCTTCTCCGATAAAACTCGGCTAAACTCCGACCAAACATCAAATTCAATCGTTTGTACATGAACCTTTGATTTTAATAGCTCAAATCAAAGCTTGTTCTATGTACAATCAAACCCCTAACCTCCTACTAACCTCAGATCACTCAAAATAAAAAACGTATAATCAAAAATTCACATAAACCCTAATAATCGAATTCGATCATACATGAATCGTTTTATGAATTGAATACATAAATCGACTGTACATATCACATATAGGCTATATCAATCATCAAATCAACCAAATAACCCTAGAAACAAAAAGCCCTAATTCGAACATAAACCCTAGAAATTAAAATCGAAAAATAACAGATTAAACATGAAATTGATGCAAGAAATTGAAAGAACAGATCAAAAGCATCGATTTGAGTACTCACACGACTAGATTTGATTCCGGAAATCGATCAAAATCACCGGTTAATTCTTCGACCCGATTCTGCAAAAAACCGACCCGGAAAATAGAGAATTTCTTATTTTTGTGAATTTTTAATGATTTAATTATAATTAATAAATAAAAGTTAGGCTATTTATAGTAATGATAATAATACTCCTAATTAAAATTAAGGCCCTAATTATACATCTAATAAAATTAATTGGCCCTTAATTAATAATTTTTGAGTAATAATTTTTAAATTTTAATATTAAATATATACAATGTATATGCCAAAATTTCCCAAAAATTGTGAATAATTTAAAAATACAAAGAAATGGAATAATTGAAAGTCCCATAATTTTATAAAAATAAAAATATGATTTTTGTGGGGTGTTTGACACCCGAAAGTTCCCGGAAAAGTCATTTTTCGTGAAACGAGAAAATTCCTAAAATAACTGGATGTTCAGAATAACGATATGGTACAAGCCATATTAGGCAAAACAAGGCCACAAGGCCAATTATTTTATTTGAAATATCATCTATTAAAACAAAGTTTTGATCGTATAACTTTTGATACGAAAACTTTTAACACAAAATAAAATACCCGATAATTGCCTGGAAAATACCCTGATTATACGAAACACATATAGCACATGACAACTAGGGTTTTACAACCACACATACTTAATAACATATTAAAACACATATTTCACCTTTATTATCATATAATGCAATCGTAATTTTTCAGTCATTACAATTGGGCCATTTGAAATCCTGAAAAGGATGGGCCTTTAGCTTATGAGCTCGCCTTGCCACCTAATTTGCAACAAGTACACAATGTGTTCCATGTGTCAGTGATGAGGAAGTACCATGCTGATGCGAGACATGTGATATAATACGAACAGGTAGATCTACAATCGGACCTGACCTATATAGAACAATCGGTGAAGATAACAGATCAGAAGGATTAAGTGCTGAGGAATAAGACTGTCAAGTTAGTCAAAATCTTGTGGAAAAACCAGAATATTGAAGAATCAACATGGGAACTAGAAGACGCAGTGAAAGAAACGTATCCCTACATGTTTTAATTTGATTTCGGGACGGAATCCCTTTTGGGGGAGAGACTATAATAACCCAAATTTTTGGGACTTTGTGAACGATGAATGAATAGTAATCCTGATGATCGTGGAAATAGTTTTTAGCCCACACTATATTAGAGTATGTAAATTAAGTTTCCGAGTTGATATTGTTGTTTTCCGTTCCAAATGAGTGTATGTAATAGTCGTTAGTTCTCGAAGAAAACCAATATATCAAAACGACCATATTTTACAAACTATCGAGGAATACGAGAAACACATTACGATCAAGGATTTGAAATCCTAGGAATAAAACCCAAGTACAAGATCATAAAATATAAGGATTTATAAGAAAGGATTACCCCGCAAATCACTTAAAAGGATTTGCCACGATTACGAGTAAGCGACCAAGTAATTATGTAAGTGAATGAATAAGAAAAAACCATGCAACCTCCCATGCAAGCCATGCAAACCATGCACACTAATTAGTACAAATACAACCAAAGATTGGTGATTAAATAGTAAACCATCGAAAGAGCATAGTAGTTGGAATGAATAGTAGCAGTGATGGGAATAGTACTAACCTAGCTTGTGGGTTTAGAAAATGAAGTCATGATTCTTGATTATTACAAGTAATTTACATATTAAAGTGTCATAAAATCAACCAACACTCATCCAAGAAGCAAGTAAATGATAAGTGGATTTTTTATCTACTTGGAACGCTTCATTACAAGCTTAAGTTGATGTTTTGGACTCAAGTTGTTGGTATTTTGATGTGTTTTTGGGTTTTTGCATCTCAAGCAACAGTTGGAGGCAAAATGGAGCTTTTATTGAATATATGTTGGAAAGAGCAAAGAATCTAAAGGCAAGGCCATTCCTAAATTGTAGAGGATCTTGAGAACTTCGCGTGGACTGCTTATTCATCAAATTCTGACGAGTGGAACAAAAGTTACAGCAAAAAAAGAAAATTCAGAAATCCAACAACAGAAGCACGGCACGCCCGCGCTGGGAAGTGGGGAGGCCGCGCTGGAGAAGCAAAAACATCGCGCGCCCGTGCTGGTATACTGGGCGGCCGTGCTGGGTCGTCTGGGCATAATCCTGATTCTACTTGATTTTTGAGAGAATTAAAGCCCTGATCGTCATGTAGCCTATATATATCCTAAATAATTCGTTTTTAACAACAAGGATCAAGGGGAGAGCAAGAAGAAGACCTAGAAGAGCACAAGATGGCTATGGAGAAGAAGAGTTTCTTATTCTTCAATATAGTTGATTTGGATGCTTGTTTTCGATTATTCTTTGAACCCTAGTACTCTTATATTGTTTATTATCATGCTTTCATTGGAACCCATGGTGACACTGAGTTCGATTATGAACTAATCATTTTCGTGGGGTTCTAACGGATTTACTTATGGATTTCTATAGTTAATTTGTTAAATATCTTTGTTTGTGGTGATTGATTGATATCCTAGTATTGGTTGTGCTTATCCGTCTTATGTGGTTAGCTAACATATTAGATAGCGTGTTAATCTCTATTGAAGCGAAAATGAATATAGAGGTTTAGAACTTGCCATGCTAGCATAGGTTCATGTATAATTGTTATGCATGATTCGTAGGTAATTTTAACCATCTTACTGGCCCTATGTAATCACGATAGATAACTTGCGCATTAAACCTTTATGTTGTCAAATTCTATAGACATATAGGGTCTCAACATAATTGGTGTCTATTCAGCTTCTATCACTTTTGTGGATTTTTGGTAGTAGGGTATTCGTACAACAAAAGTTGGCGTTTACTAGTTTCGTATTATCTTATTAGTTGTCATCACCATCACATGCTATGGTTAAGAACAATGACTTTGAATGAAGTAGTAATGAAGTTAGAATCCCATGTTTGTCTCATATCGTTAATTCAATCACTTTTAATCTCTTAGTTAATTGCATGTTAGTTTATTCTTAGTTATAAACATCTCAACTTGTTATTTTCTTAGCATTGAACGATAGCCATACCATTGTTGCATAAGTGCATAAATTGAAGTTAACCTAAACCAGTCTCTGTGGGAACGAATCTGATTGATATCTTATACTACTTGTGAACGCATATACTTGCGTGTAATTTTAGCGTGTATTTTCGCCCTAACAAGTTTTTGGGGCCGCTGCCTTGGACTCGGTGTTAATTTTTAGTTTATTTGCTTGACATTAGTGGACGTTAAAGTTCACTGACTCGGATTCTTTTAATTTCATGGTTTACTTTTTGTGTTTTAGGTACTCATTACAATGGGAGATCCAGCAGCATCAACGAAAACATTGATGGATTTTTCTCAACCCAAGATCAATGACATTCAATCTAGCATTGTCAGGCCAACGATTGCGGCTAATACCTTTGAGATCATGCCTGGCATAATTCAATGGGTACAAAATTTAGTCCATTTTGGAGGTTCTCCAACGGAAGATCCTAATATACATATTTGGGATTTTATCGAGATCTGTGACACCTTCAGGTTTAATGGTGTGTCTGAGGATGCGGTGAAACTGAGACTGTTCCCATTCTCTCTGAGGGACAAGGCTAAGAGCTGGTTACACTCTCTACCAGCTGGTTCTCTAACTACTTGGGAGGATCTTTTCAGAAGTTTCTTACTAACTTATTCCCTATGGCGAAGATAGATGCACTCAAGAATGCTCATACTCAGTTTGCGTAGCAATCGGGAGAAACTCTATGTGAAACTTGGGAGCGTAACAAGGAAATGCTTAGGAAGTGTCATCATCATGGCATGCCTGATTGGATGATCATCAACTATTTTTATAATGGGTTGGGAGCACATTCTAGACCCATATTTGATGCAGCATCAGGTGGAGCATTATGGGAAAAGAGCTATGAGGAAGCTTATGGTCTAATTGAACTGATGGTTGCTAATGAATATCAGTATCCAACCCAGAGATTGCCACAGGGCAAGGTAGCAGGAGTTCTGGAAGTGGATACAGCTACGGTTATCACTGCTCAACTAAAGGCATTGTCTATGAAGATCAATTCTCTGGCTAACTTTGGTGTTAATCAAATAACCAGTATTTATGAGCCGTGAGCAGGTTTGCATGCGACGGAGCAATGCGCTATGTCTAGTGAATCATCTCAGTTTGTGAGCAACTTTCAGAGATCACAACAACCAGTTCCAGCCACTTATCATCCTGATAACTGGAATCATCCAAACTTCAGCTGGAGCAAAAATCAGAGTGCGATGCAACAGCCTTATCAGCAGTATGCAGCAAAGCAATTCAACCCTCCTGGTTTTCAATAACCGCAATATGCACCAAGACAAGAACTCCAACTTTAACAACAAACTTATGGAGGTGTAGGTCTATATTCGAATGAAAAATCTGAATTGGAGGAATTGCGGCTTATGTGCAAAAATCAGGCTCCTATATGCCAAAGCCAGGCTATTTCTATTAAGACTCTGGAGAACCAAATAGCACAAATTGCTAAGTCCTTATTGAATTGACCACCATGAATGCTTCCTAGTAATACAAAAGCCAATCCAGGCAAGAGGGAAGTTGAAGAACTAGTGAACGCCATCACCTTGAGGTATGGAAAGGTCGCAAGCCCCCAAATTCAGCAAGACGAAAAACCTGAAAAATCTCAAGTTTCAGACAATGAAGTTGTGGCTGAAGAAGAAGTGCTGAAGGATGAGATGAAACCAAGGAAGAAAAATGTGGAACACACTCCTCCAGAGGGTAATACAGGGGAGAAACATGTCTATCATTCACCTCCTTTTCCTAAGAGGCTGCAGAAGCAGAAGTTGGATAAGCAATTTGCTAAGTTTCAGGAGGTGTTTAAGAAACTTCACATCAACATACCTTTTGCTGAAGCTCATGAATAGATTCCTAGATATGCGAAGGTTTTGAAAGGTATTCTCTCTCGGAAAGTGAAGCTTGATGACTTAGAGACCGTTGCTCTTACGGAGGAATGCAGTGCAGGTCTGCAACAAAAATTACCTCCGAAGCTTAAGGATCCTGGAAGCTTCACGATTCCATGCACTATTGGAAACTTGTCTTTCGACAAATGCTTGTGTGATTTGGGATCTAGCATCAATCTGATGCCCTTATCCATCTTCAAGAAGCTTGGTCTACCTGATCCAAAACCGACATACATGTCCTTGCAACTAGTTGACAATTTATCACTTATCCACGAGGTATAGTGAAGGATGTCTTGGTCAATGTAGTAAAACTCATCTTCTCTGCTGATTTTGTAATTCTAGATTTCGAGGAAGATAAGAAGATTCCCATCATCTTGGGAAGACCATTCGTGGCTACAGGCCGAACTGTGATTGATGTACAAAAAGGAGAGCTTACGATGAAGGTTCAAGATTATAAGGTCACTTTTAGTGTGTTCAAGGAAATAAAGTTACCGACAGATAAAAAACAGTGCTTTAAAGTAGAGTGGGTCGGCTCTATCGTGAATTCAAAGCTTGAGCAATTTCCAAAGTTAGATACCTTAGAGAGATCTTTCATAGGGGAATAAGTTATTGAAGATGAAGAAGGAGCAGAGCAACTGCAGGTTTTAAATGCACCACTGTGGAAGAGGAAGTTGGATATGCCATTCAATTCTCTTGGGTTAGCAGAGCTGAAAATTTCTCAGAAGCGTCCCGAGCCGTCTATTGAAGAAACTCCCACACTTGAGTTCAACCCACTGCCAGATCACTTGAGTTATGCATTTTTAGGTGCACCCCCGGACAAGGGGTTGGAATATATCTATGGTAATCTAAAGGGTGACCAACTGGTTCCTCCCGTGCTTAGAGATGGTCCCTCTCGTGCACCATAAATAATTGATAGGTTTGGTTTTGGTGATGCGCAGTATAGAAGGTTGATTCGGCGTATTGAGGCCATGCATAACATCCACCGATGTTTTGCTAAAGATTTGACACACGCTCTCGGTACTATTTTCCGAGACAATGGTGTCAGGGTTATTGGCCACCTGATCCGCCACCCGAAGAGGGTGATCCTCCCACTAACTAGGTATGCCTTGTATCCTTACTATTGCCTTCAATGAGGACATTGAAAATTTTAGGTTTGGGGGTGATAATGTAAGGATTAGTTTATGTTGTGTCCATATAGTTCATATAGATTCATATTGCATGTTTAGTTGTAGTTCATTCATACTTTTGCATGATTGTTTATTTAGGACATATTTGTTTGAATGTTTGTTGGTGTTTTATGTGAGTTCATATAGTTGCATGTGCATGCATATAACATGATCCCTTAGGTTGAACTATTTTTGATTGATAAGTTAATGTTAATTTGAGTGTGGTGATTATGAATAGAGGGTTGTTTAAGTCTTAATGAATTGATTTGCATACCAGGGAAAAAAATCACAAGTCTTATAAGATTTCCTTTAAGCTAGATCATGATCATACTTGTTTATTTGTTGAGATTTAATCACTTGTTTATATCTTGAATTTTTGGTATTCTCATAATGACGTAAAAACACTGAAATTTAAATTGGAGAAAAACTTGGATTTCATTGCTAGTTATGAATAGGGCTAGGCGTCAAATGGCTAGGAGACAGCTCATAATTTATGAGTAGTCTAGGGTTGAATGAGATGGAGCAAAACACACTCATTCAGAAATTGTTGAAAAGAAAAGAAGAAAAGAAAAGAAAAAAGAAAAAAAAATGTGTTATGCATAATTGATCATGAGTGGGCTCTTTAATATTCGAGTTATTAAGTTCTAGTGGACTTTGTGCCTAGTGACATAAGGCTTTTATAGTCTGGGATCCGCTAACCTAACGCTCGCTACATGGGTATTATTGTATAAGTCTTTTGGGACCTCATTCATTGCATGGTCAAATAAGCATCTTTGTTATATGTTCTATAATAGCATGAATCCTTGTATAACTCTAGTAGAAAGGAGGTGTTGTGAGTTATTACGTGTTTAACGTCTATTCTAGTTATAAACTTGTGATTATTTTGATGAAAGATAATTTATGGTTATTGATCTAGTATCGAGAGTATATCTGTTAAGCATCCCACACACGCACGTTTTTGGTTTGTGAGTTGGTTTGTGGGATTTATTTGAACTCTATTTAAAGTCATTACATTCTTAGAGGCATTAGCTTATTGGTTGGTTATAGTTATTCTGAGGGGATCGATTACATTATCATTTAGTTGCATTCACGTAGTTGCATTCATGCATTAGGTTTGTTTTATAGTTTTCAATCTGTTTATGCTTAAGGACAAGCATCGATTCAAGTTTGGGGGTGTGATAAGTGGATTTTATATCTACTTGGAACGCTTCATTACAAGCTTAAGTTGATGTTTTGGACTCAAGTTGTTGGTATTTTGATGTCTTTTTGTGTTTTTACATCTCAGGCACTAGTTGGAGGAAGAATGGAGCTTTTATTGAATATATTCTGGAAAGAGGCAAGAATCTGAAGTCAAGGCCATTCCCAAATTATAGAGGATCTCGAGAGCTTCGTGTGGACTGCTTACTCATCAAATTCTGACGAGTGGAGCAAAAGTTACAACAAAAAGAAGAAAATTCAGAAATCCAACAACAGAAGCACGACGCGCCCGCGTTGGGAAGTGGGGAGGCCGCGCTGGAGCAGCAGAAACAGCGCACGCCTATGCTGGTATGCGGGGCAGCCGCGCTGGGTCGTCTGGGTAGAATCCTGATTCTACTTGATTTTTGAGAGAATTAAAGCCCTGATCGTCCTGTAGCCTATATATATCCAAAATAATTCGTTTTTAATAACAAGGAGCAAGGGGAGAGCAATAAGAAGACCTAGAAGAGCACAAGACGGCTACAGAGAAGAAGACTTTCATATTCTTCAATATAGTTGATACTTTGGATGCTTGTTTTCGATTAGTCTTTGAACCCTAGTACTCTTATATTGTTTATTATCATGCTTTCATTGGAACCCATGGTGGCGATGAGTTCGATTATGAACTAATCGTTATCGTAGGGTTCTAACGGATTTATTTATGGATTTCTATAGTTAATTTTTCAATATCTTGGTGTGTGGTGATTAATTGATATCCTAGTATTGGTTGTGTTTATCCCTCTTATGTGTGTAGCTAACATATAAGATAGCGTGTTAATCTCTATTGAAGCGACAGTGAATATAGAGGTTTAGAACTTGTCATGCTAGCATAAGTTCATGTATAATTGTTATACATGATTCGTAGGTAATTTTAACCATCTTACTTTCCCTATGTAATCACGATAAATAACTTGCACATTAAACCTTTATGTTGTCAAATTCTATAGACATATAGGGTCTCAACATAATTGGTGTCTCTTCAGCTTCTATCTCTTTTATGGATATCGGGTAGTAGGGTATTCGTACAACGAAAGTTGGCATCTACTAGTTTCGTGTTATCTGATTAGTTGTCATCACCATCACATGCGAAGGTTAAGAACAAGGACTTTGAATGAAGTAGTAATGAAGTTAGAATCCCATGTTTATCTCATATCATTAATTCAATCACTTTTAATCTCTTAGTTAATTGCACGTTAGTTTAATCTTAATTATAAACATCTCAACTTGTTATTCTCTTAGCATTGAACGATAGCCATACCATTGTTGCATAATTGCATAAATTGAAGTTAACCTAAACCAGTCTCTGTGGGAATGAATCTGATTGATATCTTATACTACTTGCGAACGCGTATACTTGCATGTAATTTTAGCGCGTGTTTTCGCCCTAACAGTAAGCAACAAAAACTCTCTCCCTCCTCACCAAGAAGCTTCATTCGGCCCTTTCCCATAAAAAGAGAATTCCAATTTCAAAACTCAAGATCAAGCCATGGAAAAATTCCAAAAATGATTCCCAAGATTTCATATTATCAAACTAAGGTAAGATAAATCTTTCATCCAATTTTTTTGAGTTTTTCCTAGGTAAATAAAATGATAAAGATGATAATGAATAGTAACCAAATAGTAACTTCAAGTTATTTTGTTAATTTCTTGGATGATCTAGGATCTTTAAGCACACCCAACAGTATAGAAAGCATCATCCATCCAAGAAGAACCTTCCAAGAATCCAAGAAAGGTATAAAACCTTCTTTTAAAGTTTGTTTAAGTGTTGAACTTTCAAAAAAATCATGGATTTTGAATGTAGGATATAGTTTTAGTGTTATTGTGTTGGTTTGGTTGTTATTGATGAATTGGTTGATAAGGATGATGTTGATGAACACTATACCTTGAGTTCTTGAGATGAATAAGTAGTTGATTATGTTAGGTAATGAATACAACACAGAGGGGGGGGGGGTGAATGTGTTTTATACAATTTTAATTGCTTTTTGATTTTCTTTAACTTGGTGATCAAAGCAGCTAATAAATGTAACAAAATTATGCTAACTGAAATAAAGACAGTGCACACAATATTTCAAAACTCACTTAATTTTATATAAAAATCAAGGTAGTGTTTTGCTACAAATTCTGGGTTCTTTGTATGTTAAGAACTCAGCTTCTTCCTTGAGAGAGTTACAAGAAATATTAGATGTGTTTGATACATTTAAAAGCAAAGGACCAGTGTTTACTTTATAGATTAGTAAACACAGGTTTACACAACATGCAATAGAATGTACTAAACCCTACTTCAAGTTATCTCTAAAGCTTTCCATTTCTGGCTTAGTGTATCTTTACAAATCCTGTGAATCTGTGACTTTCCTTTGTCACTTAATCTTGGCCTTTTATCTTGCACTCTTCAAGCTGCTTTTGTAGACTTTTCAATCTAAGTGATTAGATCGTTTGTTAATTAATAATCTTGAATATTTATCTTGTCTGCATCTTGTACTTGAGCTTCATATCAAGATCTCTAGTTTGAACTATGGAGAACTGACATCTCGATAAGTATAATGGCTTATTGAGATCTCTTAGTTCTCTATAAGGTTTTTACGCTTCGAGGTCTTTGAGTTATCTATAAGTGAACTTGGCTTGTTGAGGTCTCCAAATTTCTGCATGTAGAAATGACTTATCGATATCTCTGAGATCTCTATAAACATTTTGACTTGTTGATATCTCTGAGATCTCTAATGAGAATTTGACTTTTTGATATCTCCATTCTTCATGTCTTCATTTGGATTATCGATATATCTGAGTTCTCTAATGCATAAATGACTTGTCGATATCTTAGAGATCTTTATATACATTTTGACTTGTAGATATCTCTGAGATCTCTAATGATATTTTGACTTGTCGATATCTCCAATCTTCATGTCTTCATTTGGCTTGTCGATATCTCTGAGACTTCTCTATAAACTATTTTGGACTTCTCGATAAGTCATTCTTGAGTTCTCGAATAACTTATCTATATGACTTGATCTGTGACTTGTAGATATCTTGACTTAGAATACTTTTCCCAAAACAGATTTATTCAACTCCAAGCTTCTTCACAATTTCTATGAGGCATGATCTTTTTGATCTTCTTCCAGAGTTTATTCTTAGGCTTGAGACTGTTTACAGAAAAAATACTCCAATCTAATCTTTGACATTATTACAGACTCAAGTGATACAGTACAAAATACAAATTTAGATTATCATACAACTAATTATTAGGGCTGTCAATTTGACTTAGTCTTGTTATATTATAGGCATGTCTTACACAACAATCTCCCCCAACTTGTGAGAAGATTGTTTATCACAAATTCATGCCTTGTAACAACATTAACCCCAAGTTACAATGAACAATAGAACATTACATAAAAATTGATATAAATACAACTTTTATACATTAAGTGATTTCTTGAGTTTGAAAGATACAATCATCATACAAATTTCTCATAGCATGTTTCTTTTCTAATGAGGTCCTTTAACTCTACAAGTACTTCCAGTCCCTCTATGATTTATGTCCCTCTTAGAGCTTTTACAAGCTTGAGCTTCTCATCTAATGATTAATTATTCAAGAAACCAACCCTAATTCTTGAGAATCTGCCAACCTTGATGTTCATAAAATGTCCATCGTTGGTAATTTTGCTCATCCCCTTTTCCTTGAATTCTTCAGATTTTTGTATAAACATTTATATCTCCTCAATATACTTTCTTTCCCTCTCCTCTTTTCATCCTTTCCTCTTGCTCTACTTTCTTTCCTTACTATCAACCATACAGCCAATACAAACCTCCATGCCTTTGTACTCGTATCCTTATCCTTCAGTAAGCTTATCACCCTCTTTATCTCTATGGTTGAAAATATATGTAAGTCCTTAACAATACAACAAGAATTACAGAAGGGGGGGTTGAATGTAATTCTGCCTACTTTTCTTGATTTTAAAAATGTTCTCACTTAATACATATAACAGTGTTTGATTTGTTAAAGTGCGGAATAGAAAGATAATTGAAATCAAAACACTAAGTAATAAAACACAAGGATTTAAAACTTTCTGGTGGATTTGAATGTATCCACCAGATATATATATATATATATATATATATATATATCAGAATGAGAACTCTGTGAAGCTTTGAATAGCTCACAGCTGCTTTACAAGTTGAACAAACAAACTACAGAGAAATTCTTGCAGAATACAACTTGATATATTTCTCTGAAAATAAACTTGCTTAGTTAAATGTTCTACGTGCTACTCTTGGTTTATATATCACTAAGTTACATAATATTAAGACAATATAATAAAATAAAATATATCTAACCTAACTCCATGCTGCTTCACTACTCTTTTCCAACAACTTTGAAAATCTTCACATTTGCATGGAAATGGTAATGCTTCTTTGTTCTCAAAATCCTGCTTAACAGGCTGCCACATTCCTTTTGCAAACACCCAACGCATGTGACTGTGTTGTCACTATTAACAGCTATTTTGAATTTGATCATCCGTCAGGACTATGTTGGCCATACGTCGGGAACTTTGTTGATCATCCGTCGAGAGTCTTGTAGATCATCCGTCGGGAGTCTATCTGCCACTTGACTCTATTTCACTTATACATAATTACAAGACATCTCATATTTACAATTAGTCAACCTATTCTGCATATCAATCTAGTAGTCAACATGACTTAGAGAACCCTACACAATCTACCAGACTAAAACATGTTGTTTCCAGAAATGAGCTACAATACTTATTTGTTACATAAGCTACACTCTCGATGGATGTCAAATTGTCATCCGTCAGGACTATAAAGTTCATCCGTCGGGACTATATTAGATCATCCGTCGAGAGCTACAAATTTCACTAAGTTAAATCTACCAAGGTATTGTGTTTAACTTATCATCAAGTTCACAACATATTCCTAACAATCTTCCCCAATTTATGTCTACTGGAATTGTAGCCATAAATTAAAAGAAACTTGATGATAACAAAACACCCTAAAACTACAGATTAAAATGTAGTAGATAAAACTGATAAGTGCTACAATTTTATTGAAAATTGAACAAAGCAAAGTGTACAAAGAGTTCTCACAATCATTATCAAGGTGCTCCTCTAGTCTGATCAGATGATTTCTATTTCCTTAATTATCTAGATTTCTTCCTAAGCTTCCTGTTATTTTCTTCTATTTGATTCCGGAGTTGTTTGTGGAATTCAAGTTCATCAGCTTCAGATAGATCCAGCTTTTCTTGCATTTCCAAGAGAGTCTCATTGCTAGAGATACTCAATTGGTCATCCAGTTTGAAGAATCTTCTAACACCCTTATTGTGACGACCTCAATCTCGGGGTTAGGAAATGAGGACTCACACACCTCTAATCTACTAATTAAATATGCATAAACCCCGATTAACTACTAACATGATCAACAGGATAAAGTATGAGACAAGATTACAACTACCAATCACAAAATATAACTTCCAAACCCAAAATATTATTAAATAACCATTATCGATTCCGGCTGGGAACCGACAGATAACCCATTGTATCTTTATACACTTCTTTCTAGGCGCGAGCTCACTCATAAATACCACTACCTGCTCTGGCAACCGGAAGCCCTCAACACGGTAGGGACCACCAGGTACGCTCTTACGAGCAGTGCGCCTAAACCTGGCCATCTTCTTGCTTAACTTCCATGGTTAGATTAAAACAAAACAAATGAGTATAAAACTCAGCAAGTAACTATACAGCAGTTCTATAATATCAAATCACAATATGCTTTACCAAACTCAGGGCATTCTGCTTTATTTAATCTAGGTGGCAGATTTCCATCTTTTGGGTTAAGGAAAGGTTTCCGAAGAAAAGTATGGGGCTTTCAAGGAACAAGGCTCAAAGCAGGACGAAAGCCGACATTCATCACAAATCATTAAAGGATCAAAATAGATCTTTTGATAGAGGAAAGCAACAATATTTCAAGATATAGAATCAGTTATATGATCAGCAATTTCAAAAATCAGGGTTCTCAAGCTTTAAGCTCCACAATAACATAATCAACTCTTTTCAAAGCAATATAAACCATTTTTTATTTTCAAAATCAATTTACTGAACAAAAGTTTCAGTTCCCCTTTTTAAATAATCACTTAGAACCCTTGATTGGATTACTTTATCATTCCATTTCATTATATACGGGTGATCAGCCCGTATCGACCTCCATTCCGGTCTTTAAGGTACCAATCGGCATAATTTCAGCCTTAAGTTGGACTAGTCCCACTAGCCTCTTACCATGACTGGACTAGTCCCACTAGCCTCTTATGTCTCAATCCAATCCATCAGGAATTCATTCGAAAAACCTTGAGTTGGAAAAACAAATAGGTTTTCTAAAATTCATTTTATCATTACCAAGCCTTTGAAATCATTCGGACTCTTTCAAGTCGAAACTCATTCTTAATTCAGATTTTAAAGAAACAAAGTTCAGGGAGTGAATCAAAGATACGCAAGGAACAATTCTCAAGAATTCCGTATCAAGGATAACAAGGCACTAAATTTGAAGGATCAGAAATAACTTAGGGATCATTAGGGTGATCAAGAGAAACAGGGTATCATTAACAGAGTTATCCAAGATAATTTTAAGGTTCAATATGATCATGGCATTATAGGAAACTTAAACAGAAAGGCAGATTATCAATGGGTGAAATCAATAGGATTATCAATACCAGGTTATCAAGAACAAAGGGTATTTCAAATCAATATCAGGGTTTCATAAAGCAAGGGTTTCATACTTTAACAGTTCAATACTCTACATGGTATGAACAATATTTCCTTTACAATCATTTACACAAGTACTCAGAGTTACTTGCCTGAAATTGCTTTCCTGAGGGTTGAACTACTGCCACCTAGTATACTTTTCCCTTTCCTAGCCCGAATGCCCTCACGCTCCGAATCTACAATAAAACCAGAATTCTTAATTAGATTCCCAACTCTCGTTCCCGGAACGATCACTCTATACGATAACTCGATTATATCCTTGACTCAAACTATACGAGTATAGCTTATACAAATAAGCACACAGCACATAGCACATAGCACAATTCTTTCTCATAGTTTTCATATCCTTATATACCTAGCAATCAAAGCGTACTCGCTTGACCTAGGCTACTTCTCAAATCAAACTAACACGACTCTTTTACGAGTACTAGACACATTCACAACCAAACATTTACGCGCATACTATCACTTATATCAATCGACTTAATTCCCTTTTCTTTTATTCCTTAATTCGAATCAAAACAACAATCCAATCAAGCAAAAATCAAAGATTTTCACATATAACACTCAATCATTCTTTCAATTACCAAAATCAAGTTTTAACCTTTATTTCTTATGGCCTATTCGGCCTTAACACTTATCACAATCAAGAATCAAACATGCAAAAATAGATTTTGACATGCAAGGTTATATACCACATTTCTTTCTTGTTTTAATCCCCTATTAAATCATTCCATTCATTTAGTCACCAAACCATGCACTACTTAGTGATTTCAACTCAATCAATCCATCAAATCAACATGCATACATTTAATCACCAAGTTATCCCCTTTTTATCTTGTTTTTATTCGGCAAGAACATAATTTTCAATTCAAAGAATGCACTCATTGATCTCCTTTAAAACTATCATGCAATTGCTTTTAAATCATACAAACTTAGTGTTTACCAAGATTATCTCACCAAATTCAATTTCCTTTCTTATTAACTCAAAAATTCGAACCTAAACTTAGCATGCAACAATAATTCATTCCTTATTAGTCTAATCACCATCCATCATTACTTTAATCAAGTCTACTCACAACAAACCACTTTAAAGATTCAACCCATTCGGGTTTATCAAGAAAACACACATACAAAGATCAATCTTGACATGCAAAGTCCTATATCACATTTTTAACTTGTTTTAAGCCTTAACTTAGTCATTTAACTTATTTTCATCAAGATTTTCGAAGCACAAAGCCAATCATCACTTAATGACTCATCCTTAATCAAATTATTCAATCAACATGCATGCATTCACTTAATCACAAATTAACCTCTTCTAAACCCATTTTCTATTCGGCAGAAATTCAAAAACTCACAATCCAAGAACCAAACATTGACATGCATCACTAACTCCTCTTTTAAATCAACATGCAACTCTATTTCCTACTAATTAAGCTTAGTTCATACCAAGATCAAGTCACAAAATTCAGTTTCCCTTTTTATTAGCATAAAGCCGAAGCAAAACTCACATGCAAATCATAAAATTTGATTTTCTATGCAACAATCACTTGCACACATTCATTTTACAACCAAGGAAATCATTTTACCAATCACATACTCAATTTTCAACAAAAGAAGCAAAACCCCTTTTTTTTCAAGTTTTCAAGAAATCATAACATGCAACATTAAAATCCAACAATCACATCATGAAAAACCCACCGGCTCTCCTTTGGATCATGGCCGGTGGTGGTCGAACTTGAGAGATTCCATGACGGATCTCCTCTCGAGTTTATGACCTCCACAACCTCTTAAAATCACTCTTATAATTATGCTTCAAGAAATTGTTTTTCTTAAACACAACCATAGTGATCACTTCAACAAAACCTTGCAAATACTTACATGCAAATAGGAATCAAGAAGTATACCGAAAATAAAGGCTAAAGGTAGCAATATCTTTGAGTTTGAGTAAGATTTGGGGGTTGCATGCAAGTGAGAGAAATGAGAGATGAGAGGGCCGAGAGGGAGTGAAAGAGAGAGAGAGTGTTCGGGAGAGAGACGAGAGAAAGAAAGAGAGAAGAGAGAAAAGAGAGAGTGAGTGTACAAAAGAAAGAAAAGAAAAGAAAGTGGGTTATATATAGCACTTAGAAACAAGGGCAATCTCGTAATTTACCAACTTCCTTTTACTCACTCATCCCTTTTCTTTTTACTTAAATGCGATAAAATTCAAATACAAATTATATCTCTCTCGGAAAGTCAAGAATTATTGAAAATGACATTTTTAACACGTAGGTCTCGAAATTAGCTTTTCATCCATTACTCATAATAAGAATTTGAGCGAGCGGTTGATTTTATATGAATTTCGCAAACTCGCTTTAATAAATACCTTTTCCACATAAAATCCATTTAAAAATGCAAAGACCCACAATTAAATTCACTTATCATTTTTAAAAAGTCTCTCAGACCTCTACGAAGATAACAGAACAAATACCATGTTTTTATCCATCTCAGATGATTTTATAAAAATGCACAAAGGTTAAATAAACCCTTATGTAAATCACATAATTCCTTTAAAATTCACAGAAATTAACACAGAACATATAATCATGCACACATTCAAGCAATCACACGCATATAGTCACATAACGACTCAGGTCTAATCATAGAATCTATCCCTCTTTAATCCTTATTCCCTTTTTACGCGTACCGGGTCACGTTCAGCCTGACGGCCCGACGCTCAGCGTTTCGAATACGCTTCTCATTACCTTTGCCAATCAACACGTCTCTTAAGACGAAATACTTCATTCATTTACTTCACATATAATTCACATTTTATATTATTTAATTTCTATATTAGGACGGGTTCCGTTCCACCTGACGGCCCGAAACCACAGCTTGACTTACAAGCTGACTCTTTAAATTGGAACGTTTTTATCCACGCTCCTTAACTCTAGTATACAGATAAGATAAATAATCACCACTTAATCACATAATCTTATCACATAACACATACTTTACTTTCTTAATTACGACGCAAAATTCTAGGTCGTTACAATCTACCCTCCTTAAAAGGATTCTGTCCCCAGAATCTAATCTAAGCAAATAGATGGGGATACTTTTCTTTCATTTCGCTTTCTAATTCCCAAGTTGATTCCTCGACTAGTGGATTTATCCACAACACTCTAACTAGAGGTACAACTTTATTTCTAAGCGTCCTTTCTTTTCGATCCAAAATTCGCACTGGTTGTTCCACATAGGACAAATCTGGTTGGATTTCTACTGGTTCCAACTCGATCACATGGCTCGCATCAGCATTATACTTCTTCAGGAGAGATGCATGAAATACATTGTACAGATGTTGCATTTGCGGTGGTAGTGCTAATTCATACGCCACTTTCCCAACTTGTCGCAATACTTCAAATGGTCCAATGTACCTTGGACTTAGCTTTCCTTTCTTTCCAAATCGAGTTAAACCTTTCCAAGGAGATATCTTCAACAAGACCTTGTCTCCAGTTTCGAATTGCACATCTTTCCGCTCTTGATTCGCGTATTTTGCCTGTCGGTCTTGAGCTGCAATTAATCTCTTTTGTATCCTTTTAACTTTTTCCTTCGTTTGCTGCACTAGCTCGGGGCCAATTAACTTGCGCTCACCAACTTCGTCCCAATAAGTAGGGGATCTACACTTTCTTCCATACAACGCTTCATAAGGCGGCATGCCAATACTTGCGTGATAACTGTTGTTGTAGGAAAACTCAATTAAGGGCAAATGATCGTCCCAATTTCCTTTGAAATCTATTGCGCAGGTTCACAACATATCCTCAATTGTCTAAATTTTCCTTTCACTTTGTCCGTCTGTCTGCGGATGATATGCCGTACTCATTTTCAATTTCGTTCCCAAATGATCGTGGAATTGTCGCCAAAATCTCGAATTAAACCTTGAATCTCTATCAGACATGATAGATACAGGAACTCCGTGACGCATCACGATTTCATCCAGATATATTTTGACCAGCTTCTCTAATGAAAACCTTTCATTTATCGGCAAGAAATGTGCTGACTTTGTCAGTCGATCAATTACCACCCAAATCGCATCATGATTAGACTTGGTTTTAGGTAATCCTACCACGAAATCCATTGCGATATGTTCCCATTTCCATTCAGGTATGTCCAGTGGCTGAAGCAATCCACTTGGCCTTTGATGTTCCGCTTTAACTCTTTGGCACGTGTAACATTTGCTTATCCATTCTGCAATTTCCTTTTTCATGTTTGGCCACCAAAAATTTCCTTTCAAATCCTGGTACATCTTCGTACTTCCAGGGTGAATTGAAAATCTCAAGTTATGCGCTTCTTGCAAAATCTCGTGCTTTAGTTCCATAACATCAGGTATCCAAATACGTGAGTTAACACGGTATATTCCTTTTCCATCCTTTTGAGCTTTAATTTCTTCTCCCGTCAACTTATTCCTTTCGCGATTCATCACCTGCTCTTGACAGCATCTAATCTTTTCTAAAATTTCAGGTTAAAACCGTATTGCATAAATGGCTTCACCTCCACATTCTGGAGTCTGCACCACTATTTCCATCTTTTCAAAGTCCTTGATTAATTCTTCTGATGACGTTAACATATTCAACTTTTCCTTTCGACTTAAAGCATTAGCTACCACATTTGCCTTTCCAGGATGATAGTTTATCACACAATCATAATCTTTGATAAATTCCAACCACCTTCTTTGTCGTATATTCAGTTCTTTCTGAGTAAAGATATACTTTAAGCTCTTATGGTCCGTATAAATCTCGCACTTTTCCCCGTACAAATAATGCCTCCAAATCTTAAGGGCAAATACAATTGCTGCCAATTCCAAATCGTGCGTTGGATACTTTTGCTCGTGCGGTTTGAGTTGCCTTGACGCGTATGCTATTACTTTCTCGTGTTGCATTAACACGCATCCAAGTCCTTTATAGGAAGCATCACTGAATATCACAAATTCACCTTTATCATCCGGTAATACCAACACAGGGGCGGTTACCAATCTCTCCTTTAACTCTTGGAAACTTTCCTCACACTTTTCTGTCCAAACGAACTTCTCATTCTTTCTCGTCAATTTTGTCAATGGAACGACAATCTTTGAGAAATCTTGCACAAATCTTCTATAGTATTCGGCTAATCCCAGAAAACTTCTGACTTCCGTCGGAGTCTTGGGTCTTTCCCAACTCATTACAACTTCTATCTTGGCTGGATCCACTTTAATTCCTTCTTTATCAACTACATGACCAAGAAATTGCACTTCTTTTAGCCAAAATTCACACTTTGAAAACTTTGCATACAACTTCTCTTTTCGCAGAATTTCCAAGGAAATCCTCAAATGCTCCTTATGATCTTCTTCCGTCTTGGAGTTAATCAGTATATCGTCGATAAACACAATAACGAACTTATCCAAATACTGCTTGAATACTCTGTTCATAAGATCCATAAATGCAGCTGGCGCATTTGTCATGCCAAATGCCATTACCAAAAACTCATAATGTCTGTATCTCGTTCGGAACGCTGTCTTGGGTATATCTTCTGCTTTAATCTTTAACTGATGATACCCAGATCTTAAATCAATCTTTGAGAAACACGAAGCTCCTTTTAACTGGTCAAACAAATCATCGATCCGCGGTAGAGGATATTTATTCTTGATCGTCAACTTATTTAGCTCACGGTAATCAATGCACAACCGCATACTTCCATCCTTTTTCTTTATAAATAACACCGGTGCGCCCCACGGGGATACACTCGGTCGGATTACTCCTTTGTCCAACAACTCTTGCAACTGAGCTGCCAATTCCTTCATTTCAACCGGCGCCATACGATTGGGAGCTTTCGACACTGGTTCCGTACCAGGAGCCAATTCAATCGTAAACTCGATCTCTCTGTCTGGAGGTAGTCCAGGCAATTCATCAGGAAACACGTCCGGAAAATCTCTTACTACCGGAATATCGTCGATCCTTACAGATTCTTTCTCCACGTCCATGACATGAGCCAAATAAACTTCGCATCCTTGACGCATTAATCTTCTCGCCTCAATAACCGTTAGAAATTTCTTCTCTTGCCTCTTTCCTTTGAATATCACTTCCTCACCATCCTTGGTTTTTAACTTCACTTTCTTACTTTTACACTCTATTTGCGCCTCATGATTTGACAACCAATCCATTCCTAGAATAACCTCAAATTCTCCTAACTTAAAAGGAATTAAGTCAGCAGAGAAGTGCCGACCTTCTATAGACACATCACAATCGGGACAAATCTCATTAACAACAACTTTCTCTTGATTTGCTACCTCTATAATCAAATTAGGCTCTAGAGGGTACGCAACACAATTTAACTTATCAAGAATGCTTTCAAAAAATAAAAGATCTGGTTGCTTCAGAATCCATCAAAACTTTTACTTCTACTGAGTTTATAGCAAGCATACCTGCTACCACGTCCACATCTTGCACCGCATCTTTCATTGACATGTTAAAGGTCCTAGCTCTGGGTTGAGCTGATGGTGCTGGGAGAGACGGCGGTCCAACAATTCTGAGAACATTAGCCTTCTGCACAGGCTCCTTGCAATTTCTAGCCATATGGCCTACCTTGCCACACTTGAAACAAGCCAAATCAGGCTTCCTTATTTCATTTGAACATTCTGAAGAATAATGCCCCTTCTGGTTGCACTTAAAACATGTTATATCCAGCTTATTACACTTCCCCGGGTGTCTCTTTCCACAGTTCCTGCATTCTTGCATCTGGGGCCTGCTATCCTTTCCCGGTTGTCCAGCTTTCTGGAAACGGTTCTTCTGAGCTCCATTCCCGGGTCTAAACTTCTGAAACTTTTTGTTCTGACCTCCACCATTCTTTCCAAACTTTCCACTAAACTTGAAACTTCCTTGCTCTTGCTCAGAGCTTTCAAACTTCCTCTTTCTTCCTTCATTTTCTCTTCGAGCAGCTTCCCGCTCACCTTCCACTATCATTGCCTTTTGAACCAAGGCAGCATAGCTCTTGATCTCCAACATTGCTATTTGTCTCCTAATCCACGGCTTAAGTCCCTGCTGGAACCTCTTAGCCTTCTTTGCTTCAGTATTCACGTACTCTGGCACGAACCTTGCCAACTCCGAAAACTTCACCTCATATTCTGCTACCGACATTTCCTCCTGTCTAAGATCCAAAAATTTCATCTCCAACTGATCTTGCATATAACTTGGCAAATATTTTTCCAGAAACATCTCAGTAAACTTCTCCCAAGATAAGTCTTTGCCTTCCAACAACGCCTTAGAAGACTCCCACCAGAAACTTGCTTCATCCCTCAAATAATAACTTGCGTACTGAGCTTTCTTATCGTCCTTAACTTCGGCTAGCTCAAAGGCTTTTTCCATCTCTCTCAACCACGACTGTGCTTTAATCGGATCTGGCAAACCTAAGAACTCTGGAGGATGAACAGATTGAAAGTGCTTGAAATTTCCAACTTTTGGGGCCACAGTTGTTGCAAAAGCTGAGCAAGTCTGCTCATCAAAGTGGTTTCTGGGTTTATTTCTGGGTCTTGGGTGGGAATTTCTTCTTCTTGGTGATCTGGTGAGTTGGCCATTTCTTACAAACCTGATTGAGCAATTACTTAGCAATACGATAGCATGGCATATATAACAACATTTTTTATGAAATCTCTTTTGTGGGTTTTAAGTTTTACCCAATTTGCACATGCAATCCTATTACTACATAATTCTCATATCAGTGTTGTTTTATCATGGAACGGAATAGGGTTTTACGATGTTTAGACATGGTTGTATGAAAACATAGCTGTATTTAAAACATGGCATTGAGAACAATTTATAAGATAAACAAGGTGCACAAAGGGAAGCAAGATAATAGATTTATTTAAATCAAGGGTTACATAGGAAATATTCTGGATTTTAAGGTTCTGAAACAAGGTACAATAAATAGCAGGGTTAAACAGAGGAAAAACTGGAAAACATCCCCCTATCTACCCCTAACTTCCAACTATTACTACTACTACACTGGTCTGAGATACAACAAGGTAAATGAAAAAGGGATCCCGGCATCTAACCAAGTATCCCAAAGCCTACCGGCGCTGAAAACAACAACAACAATTTACGGGCTCAACCAACAGTCCCGTCTAATCATCTAGGATCTCTCTCAACACAACCAACATCCAGCGAATGATCTTATACAGCCTCCGGGCCTCAGCATCAGCATCAGCATCACTAGTGGATGGTCCCTCATCCAATCTCCTCCTGGCAACCTGCTCCACCAACTGAATCCTAGCTCTCCATTCCTCCACCACCACTGAGGTCCTCTGCCTAGAGTCTAGAATCAACCTATCTACCAAAGCTCCCAACTCAGGAATGCGGGAGTACACAAAGTCTCGGTCCTGGGCTAACTTGCCACCAATACTGACAGGAACAGTCTTAGGCATCTCCGACTCTGGCTCAGGGGCAGGGGTCTCTGAATCAAGCCTCAAGGGTGAAATCTGCATGGGGATCTCACTACTCTCAGAAGGGTCCTCCTCTGGGTCTGAACTAACATATACAGGCTCCTCTGGAGAGGGTGGAATAGGGTCCACAGGGGTACCAGTCAAGCTAATCTCTGAGTCTGAATCACTACCACTACTAGGATCCTGAGAGAAAACATAAAACAGCAACCAAGAAACAATGTTAGGGTCAAATAAAGCTTCCAGCTAACTCACACCCTAACTCTAGTTTCTGCTTTACCAATCAAACATTTCCTTAGACTATACCTAATAGTCTAACTCAACTCTACATGAGTCGAACTCTCTCGCGATATAGATATATTCCCAAAATACCCCTTTTTAAAACCTAACTTGTTTCAGGGACTAGATCCTGTAGCTCTGATACCAACTTGTGACGACCTCAATCTCGGGGTTAGGAAATGAGGACTCACACACCTCTAATCTACTAATTAAATATGTATAAACCCCGATTAACTACTAACAGGATCAACAGGATAATGTATGAGACAAGATTACAACTACCAATCACAAAATATAACTTCCAAACCCAAAATATTATTAAATAACCATCGTCGATTCCGGCTGGGAACCGGCAGATAACCCATTGTATCTTTATACACTTCTTTCTAGGCGCGAGCTCACTCATAAATACCACTACCTGCTCTGGCAACCGGAAGCCCTCAACACGGTAGGGACCACCAGGTACGCTCTTACGAGCAGTGCGCCTAAGCCTGGCCATCTTCTTGCTTAACTGCCATGGTTAGATTAAAACAAAACAAATGAGTATAAAACTCAGCAAGTAACTATACAGCAGTTCTACAATATCAAATCACAATATGCTTTACCAAACTCAGGGCATTCTGCTTTATTTAATCTAGGTGGCAGATTTCCATCTTTTGGGTTAAGGAAAGGTTTCTGAAGAAAAGTATGGGGCTTTCAAGGAACAAGGCTCAAAGCAGGACGAAAGCCGACATTCATCACAAATCATTAAAGGATCAAAATAGATCTTTCGATAGAGGAAAATAACAATATTTCAAGATATAGAATCAGTTATATGATCAGCAATTTCAAAAATCAGGGTTCTCGAGCTTTAAGCTCCACAATAACATAATCAACTCTTTTCAAAGCAATATAAACCATTTTTCATTTTCAAAATCAATTTACTGAACAAAAGTTTCAGTTCCCCTTTTTAAATAATCACTTAGAACCCTTGATTGAATCACTTTATCTTTCCATTTCATTATATACGGGTGATCAGCCCGTATCGACCTCCATTCCGGTCTTTAAGGTACCAATCGGCATAATTTCAGCCTTAAGTTGGACTAGTCCCACTAGCCTCTTACCATGACTGAACTAATCCCACTAGCCTCTTACGTCTCAATCCAATCCATCTGGAATTCATTCGGAAAACCTTGAGTTGGAAAAACAAATAGGTTTTCTAAAATTCATTTTATCATTACCAAGCCTTTGAAATCATTCGGACTCTTTCAAGTCGAAACTCATTCTTAATTCAGATTTTAAAGAAACAAAGTTCAGGGAGTGAATCAAAGATACGCAAGGAACAATTCTCAATAATTCCGTATCAAGGATAACAAGGCACTAAATTTGAAGGATCAGAAATAACTTAGGGATCATTAGGGCGATCAAGAGAAACAGGGTATCATTAACAGAGTTATCCAAGATAATTTTAAGGTTCAATATGATCATGGCATTATAGGAAACTTAAACAGAAAGGCAGATTATCAATGGGTGAAATCAGTAGGATTATCAATAACAGGTTATCAAGAACAAAGAGTATTTCAAATCAATATCAGGGTTTCATAAAGCAAGGGTTTCATACTTTAACAGTTCAATACTCTACATGGTATGAACAACATTTCCTTTACAATCATTTACACAAGTACTCAGAGTTACTTGCCTGAAATTGCTTTCCAGAGGGTTGAACTACTGCCACCTAGTATACTTTTCCCTTTCCTAGCCCGAATGCCCTCACGCTCCGAATCTACAATAAAACCAGAATTCTTAATTAGATTCCCAACTCTCGTTCCCGGAACGATCACTCTATACGATAACTCGATTATATCCTTGACTCGAACTATACGAGTATAGCTTATACAAATAAGCACACAGCACATAGCACATAGCACAATTCTTTCTCATAGTTTTCATATCCTTATATACCTAGCAATCAAAGCGTACTCACTTGACCTAGGCTACTTCTCAAATCAAACTAACACGACTCTTTTACGAGTACTAGACACATTCACAACCAAACATTTACGCGCATACTATCACTTATATCAATCGACTTAATTCCCTTTTCTTTTATTCCTTAATTCGAATCAAAACAACAATCCAATCAAGCAAAAATCAAAGATTTTCACATATAACACTCAATCATTCTTTCAATTACCAAAATCAAGTTTTGACCTTTATTTCTTATGGCCTATTCGGCCTTAACACTTATCACAATCAAGAATCAAACATGCAAAAATAGATTTTGACATGCAAGGTTATATACCACATTTCTTTCTTGTTTTAATCCCCTATTAAATCATTCCATTCATTTAGTCACCAAACCATGCACTACTTAGTGATTTCAACTCAATCAATCCATCAAATCAACATGCATACACTTAATCACCAAGTTATCCCCTTTTTATCTTGTTTTTATTCGGCAAGAACATAATTTTCAATTCAAAGAATGCACTCATTGATCTCCTTTAAAACTATCATGCAATTGCTTTTAAATCATACAAACTTAGTGTTTACCAAGATTATCTCACCAAATTCAATTTCCTTTCTTATTAACTCAAAAATTCGAACCTAAACTTAACATGCAACAATAATTCATTCCTTATTAGTCTAATCACCATCCATCATTACTTTAATCAAGTCTACTCACAACAAACCACTTTAAAGATTCAACCCATTCGGGTTTATCAAGAAAACACATATACAAAGATCAATCTTGACATGCAAAGTCCTATATCACATTTTTAACTTGTTTTAAGCCTTAACTTAGTCATTTAACTTATTTTCATCAAGATTTTCGAAGCACAAAGCCAATCATCACTTAATGACTCATCCTTAATCAAATTATTCAATCAACATGCATGCATTCACTTAATCACAAATCAACCTCTTCTAAACCTATTTTCTATTCGGCAGAAATTCAAAAACTCACAATCCAAGAACCAAACATTGACATGCATCACTAACTCCTCTTTTAAATCAACATGCAACTCTATTTCCTACTAATTAAACTTAGTTCATACCAAGATCAAGTCACAAAATTCAGTTTCCCTTTTTATTAGCATAAAGCCGAAGCAAAACTCACATGCAAATCATAAAATTTGATTTTCTATGCAACAATCACTTGCACACATTCATTTTACAACCAAGAAAATCATTTTACCAATCACATACTCAATTTTTAACAAAAGAAGCAAAACTCCTTTTTTTTTCAAGTTTTCAAGAAATCATAACATGCAACATTAAAATCCAACAATCACATCATGACAAACCCACCGGCTCTCCTTTGGATCATGGCCGGTGGTGGTCGAACTTGAGAGAGTCCATGACGGATCTCCTCTCGAGTTTATGACCTCCGCAACCTCTTAAAATCACTCTTATAATTATGCTTCAAGAAATTGTTTTTCTTAAACACAACCATAGTGATCACTTCAACAAAACCTTGCAAATACTTACATGCAAATAGGAATCAAGAAGTATACCAAAAATAAAGGCTAAAGGTAGCAATATCTTTGAGTTTGAGTAAGATTTGGGGGTTGCATGCAAGTGAGAGAAATGAGAGATGAGAGGGCCGAGAGGGAGTGAAAGAGAGAGAGAGTGTTCGGGAGAGAGACGAGAGAAAGAAAGAGAGAAAAGAGAAAAGAGAGAATGAGTGCACAAAAGAAAGAAAAGAAAAGAAAGTGGGTTATATATAGCACTTAGAAACAAGGGCAATCTAGTAATTTACCAACTTCCTTTTACTCACTCATCCCTTTTCTTTTTACTTAAATGCGATAAAATTCAAATACAAATTATATCTCTCTCGGAAAGTCGAGAATTATTGAAAATGACATTTTTAACACGTAAATCTCGAAATTAGCTTTTCATCCATTACTCATAATAAGAATTTGAGCGAGCGGTTGATTTTATATGAATTTCGCAAACTCGCTTTAATAAATACGTTTTCCACATAAAATCCATTTAAAAATGCAAAGACCCACAATTAAATTCACTTATCATTTTTAAAAAGTCTCTAAGACCTCTACGAAGATAACAGAACAAATCCCATGTTTTTATCCATCTCAGATGATTTTATAAAAATGCACGAAGGTTAAATAAACCCTTTTGTAAATCACATTATTCCTTTAAAATTCACAGAAATTAACACAGAACATATAATCATGCACACAGTCAAGCAATCACACACATATAGTCACATAACGACTCAGGTCTGATCATAGAATATATCCCTCTTTAATCCTTATTCCCTTTTTACGCGTACCGGGTCACGTTCAGCCTGACGGCCCGACGCTCAGCGTTTCGAATACGCTTCTCATTACCTTTGCCAATCAACACGTCTCTTAAGACGAAATACTTCATTTATTTACTTCACATATAATTCACATTTTATATTATTTAATTTCTATATTAGGACGGGTTCCGTTCCACCTGACGGCCCGAAACCACAGCTTGACTTACAAGCTGACTCTTTAAATTGGAACGTTTTTATCCACGCTCCTTAACTCTAGTATACAGATAAGACAAATAATCACCACTTAATCACATAATCTCATCACATAACACATACTTTACTTTCTTAATTACGACGAAAAATTCTCGGTCGTTACACTTATCATCCATGAATTCCATCAGCCAATAAGGCCTCAAATGTACTATTTTTCCTGTGAAGGGAATTGATAGAGTTTTTGGGAGTGCATCTTTGGCTCTATTGCTCCTTAGATCTTCTATTTTCTTTAGGACTAATCTCCTTGCAGTCACATTAAATCCAAAGTTCTTCTTGAAGGATGAGTAGACCTTTATCAGTACAGATTGGCTTTCTTGAAGAATCGTGTGAAGTGGCCATGTGATTTCTTTCCCTCCCTTGTACTTGAACACCAGCCTTTCAGGAAGATGTCTATGAGCATCAATTCCTCTTACTTCTTCCAATTCATCCAAGTAGAGGTTTATTTCAGAATACTCCTTGATGTCATAGATGTATAAGAGATCTCCCTTGTTGACTGCAGGTTGATATTTGGTTAGGGTCTTGGACCTGAAAGTCACAGGCTATACTTTCTTGGTTGCTTTAATCTTTGTCTTCTTTGGCTTGTTGAAGATAGGTAAATTGAATTCACGAATTGGCAAGCTTTCCCAGTCTATTGGTTCATCCTTGGGAATTATCAGTTCACCATGAAAGTTCTTTGTGGGATCTAACTTGAATCCCTCATGTACCACTAAGGGATGGGATGTTTGAGTTGAAGTTGTAGACTGTTTGGGAATGTAGTCTTCCATTTCCTCATCACTAAAGTCCAATTTTCTTTTAGAGTGAAGCTTATATCTGAATTTTCTTTTCTATGGAGGTTCATTTTGCATTTGTTGATCTTGCGCTTCAGTAATCACATGTGGTTTTTCAGAAATCTCAGTTGTAGATTTGACAGCTTGAAGTTTGGCCAATATAGCAGCTTGCTCCTTCTTTTGTTTGAGCTTCTTAGCATCTAAAGCAGCCTGCTTCTTTTCTTGCTTGATCCTTTCTTTTTCTTCCTTATTAGCTTCTACAAACAAAGGTGTCCAGCCACTACACAGATCTCTTTTCCATTCCTGTAAATTTTGGCAATTCTCTTCTTTTGAACTGAATCAGATGGATCTTTGTAAAATGCAATTGACCTTACCAACAACTTCTTTTCATCTGGCCTAGGTGTCTCAAACATTATATCTACAGGGTTTTTGTCTGATAATTTTGAAAAGTTCCTTTTAGGCTTCAGAATTAGATTGCTTTTGGAGATTTGATGCATAAAGTTTGGCCTATTTCTGAGCTACCAAGACTCATTTCATTCACTGGGATTTGTGTAACTTGTGAGTGGTGATGAAAAGTCTTGTCTGGTTTCTGTATCTGACCAAATTTCTTTTGAATATCTGCATCAATCTTCTTCCATTTATCATCTAGCTCCTTCTCAGCTGCTGTTACATCAATCTTTGTTAGTTTGTCATTTGATTCCAGTTTTGCTGCTGCTAGATTTATGAGATCAATGTTATCCATAGTTGGTGACTTAGTGAAAGCAATTGCTGGTAGAATTACTTTGCTGACTTGAATTTTGAGCAGTTTCTCCCTCTCACTTGATGAGCCTTTCTCCCCATTTTTGTTAGCATCAAGTTGTTGAGAAGAAGGGAGTTATGCAGCCACCAACTGTTGGAGCAGAGCAGTCCGAGCATCCTGATTTACAAGTATGTTGGCCACTGACTTCTCCACATTAGACAACCTAGAGTTCATGGCCTCAACCTTTCTGTTTAGATCAGCTTCTTTCCTTAGCTTTTGAGCTATCTCAATCATGGTGGTTCCTGGAAGTCTGGCACCCAACCTTGCCACAAAATCTTGTTTGACTTCAAAAATTTCTTGCTTCATTTCAACCATACTTTGACTGTGTTGGGGAGCTTGAATCTTGTGCATTTGTAGAGCTTCAAGATGTGATGTGAGTAATCTTTTAGTGCTAGCAGTTGTGGATGCCTGAATTACTGTTTGGGTGTCATGAATTAGCTTGAATAAGGTGGATTGGAGATGTGAATATGAACACTCTTTAGTCAGCATCCAGGAAGGAATATATGCATCTCCCCCTATGTTTATGATGTCATCCTCCACATCTTCACCATCATCCCCAAAAGAGTCTTCATCCAATTCAGGATCACTAACAGTTGTAGATGGCATAGCAGTGATTGCATCCTTTGCCCTTTGTAGAGAAGAAGTTGTATGCACTAGATTCAGCATCCTCTCAGCATCCTCATTACCCTGTCCAGCTAGATTTTGATAAGCTGGAACAGGATGAGTAAATGTCTCAGCATCCTGGGAAATAGAATCTATGACAGCTTGATATTCTTGCTGAAATAGTCTCTTCCTTTCTACATCACTGACATTAATTGACTCACTAGCAATGGTTTCCATCCTTATAACTCCTGTAACTGCATTTCTCTCATTTTCTCTCTTTTGCTGCATCAAGGGCTCCCCTGGCTCACCACTCTCACACCCTCACCTGCACCCTCTAAGGTGGGACTCCTCTCACTCTTTTTTTCCAGGCTGGGAGAAATAGCCTGCATGAGTTCACTCATTTCCTCTCCTTTTGCCTGGGAGCAACCTGGCCTCTCACTCATTTCACTCCCTTCCCTCAGTTCTAAGAGTGATTTTACAACTACTAACTCATCTACACTTATAAAATTTGTTGAAATTTCAGTGTGTGTAGAGAGTACTGACGAATGAGAAACATCCGTCGGGGTAGTAGTTAGGATAGCTGACAGATGACTACTGTTAGGCACATCTGTCGGGATACAATCACGAACCGACGGATGAACAATATCCATCGAAATGGAAGAAATGAATGAGTTTAGAGTGGAAACTATTATGGACTCTGTGCATATTGATGAAAATTTGGGCACAGATGTTTTAACATTTCCTGAAAGAATTGGCAAGTGAGACAACAAATCATCCAAAAGATGATGCTCACTCGCACTAGATTTTGGCTTCCCCAACAGAGTTAAAGAAGGGGAATCACGAATTGATATGTTGATTATATCCACATCCAGAGAATTTGTGGGAGAGTTTGGTGTTTGTGGTGCTTCTATTACTAAAGATTTTGGCTGTGACCCACATTTATTGGAGCCACATCAAACTGACTTTGAGATGGTGCAGTGACTGAGTCTTTAGCTTCAGTTTGCACTGTGTGTGTTCCCTGTGCATCCCCATGGGTTTTAGATCTCTTCTTTCTGGCATAGGTTTGAGGTGAACTAGTGTCCCTTACCCTTTTGGCCTGTGCTCCTGGTTGGGAGCTTATTTCAATAGTAACATCCTTTTGAGAGGATGAAACTAGAGTTGTGCTAACTTTCTTATTAACTACCACAATTTGTTGGGAAACTGTGGTGTGGCTAGGCTTGGTACACTTACCCCACCAACCTTATCCTTAGGGTTTCTTTGATTTTCACCATGTCCCTCACCTATCTCACCACCCTTCACACTCTCCTCTTTATGTTTGGTAGATTTTGCAACTGGTTTCTTTTGAGAGAAACCAGAGGGGACTTTCTTTGTTTTGGATTTTGAAGTTTTTGTTTTGGTAGCTTGGGTAGGCATCTGTTGGGTCATTGACACAGATGTCATAGCTACACTTAAAGGTAAATAAATTTATGAGGTTTAAAGAGTAGTGATAGTGGTGCTTACCTCACTTACCTGTGGGCCCTCCATGATTGGAAAGTATAAGAGGGGCACCTCTTTGGGGTGACTTGCTCTGTTCATATCTGCAATTATTCTCCTATCTTAAACCCAACAATCCAGTTTGTTGGTTGGGTTCTCAATAGCAATATTCTCAATAAGATGGTTAGAAAGAATTATAAAGAATATAGCATAATAGACATTTTAACCTCTCTTATTAACTTCCCCTAACTTATAGCCTAATTCAAACATAACCATGTCACTGAAATTATGATAATTATCAGAAACTAGCATATAAAGCATATTAAGCATGACAGTATTGACAGAATCAAAATTACTTATTTTTCCAGAAAACACCTTGGTAACTACACCTTGGTAGCCTTCTAATCTCACTAAACTTAGAGGTAGGAAGTGCATAGCCAATAGAGTTAAGCATGGTAACTAAATTAGCATCTGTTTGTGGAACAGTAGTTGTAACGCCCCCAAATCTGGGGTCAGAGGATTTGGTCGTCACGATGAAACCTCAATCCAAATTAACATGTTTAATCAATATACAAATTCCAGCGAAAAATATTTAGCATCTATGACCCCAAACTAATCCAAGATCTTTTAAGGTTACAGTGCTAGAAACAAGATATTTAAATTCCACAAATAGATTTTCACTTTCTTTTAAAACTCTTTTCAATAATTCCAAACCTTAAAACTTAACCCACTAATATAACTTTGAAAAGAAGTATACTAGGCCCAAAAACAATACACCACTATAATATAATATAATATAAACAACTTTACACAATAAAACTTACATTAGTCCACAAACCCTGGACCGACCACTTTCCAAAAGCTTCTTCTTTGCTTCCTTGAATTACGTGATTAAATAGCACAAGCTAATCCTTAATAGAGGTTAAATTTGAAAACAGGCAAGTATGAGCGAAAAAAAATTCTTAGCAAGTTCAGTATAATATATAGATGGTCGTTTTGATATAAAACCGACACCTGCATTAGAACAGAACATTTAAAATCATAATTGCTGAAACAGAAAATTTAGTTAAGGAATCCCAGAATTGATTCCTCCTCAGTATTCAAAATCCTTTTGATATTTTTGAGAGAAATGCTTCAGCAATACTTTGAATCTTGACGAGAATAAAACTTGTAAAATTGTGTTTACGGATTTATCGTAAACAACAATAACATGAACCAATGATTATGGACGGAATCATAAACCTTATTCAAAACCCAACTCTTGATATAATACTCATTTTGTTGTCATATCATATTAGATATCAATACGAACTTTGATGCTCAAAACATCCCATATTGAAGTCAACATCAATCATCTACGCTAATACCACCTTTGATATTTAACAACGAAGTAAGTATCAGCATAAATTAGAAACTGAATCAAAACTGCATTTCACCATTAATCCAAAACAGAAACAGTTGATAAATCATTTATTCTATGATTATCAAAAATAATATAATAATTTAGATTGCGATCTTTCACCGATAGACGTACTATCACATGTTGATCAGCCCGTGTGATAGCACAAGGTCATGATTCATAGAAATATGTCCCCAAAACATGAGTACTCAAATAAAAAGGAAATATATATGTCTGTGGCACAAATTGTGTCATACTATTTCATATGACACTTAGCAATAGCCCTCCACCAGACCGTCCGCCCCGGTCACTTACGCATTGATCCAAACATAAAACCTTTTATTGAAAAGGGGTCATAATAATTGACACCCAAAATAATTTTATTCTCCCATTTACTTGGGTAGGAATATTCGCAACCAAATCATCTTTCTCAAAATCCAAAACATTTATAAATCCAATAATTTGATGAGTAAAAACATTTAACTATTTTGAACATAAAATAGCAGAAAGTTCTTGCATAATAAGCATTGAATTCAGCGATATGTAAAACATTTATCTATTCTGAACTGAAAATAGAGAAAGCAATAATTGCATAATAGGATTCAAAAATAAATATCACTTGAAAAATAAGTGATGATAGGGATACTTGCCTTTGGATTTTTAGCAGTTAGTCACACTCGTAGAAACGTAATTATCTCAGTCTAGTATCTCAAGGCATCACCGTCTTTCCTTTTGACAAATCACTGATGTGCTGCTCCTACGATCGCTAGAAGCCAGATATCCAATACCATTCCATTTCACTCTTTATCCAACTTCTTGTCCTTATCAACTCGAATATTTTGCATCTATAATTAAAACATAATACTTTAGTCGTCTAAACGATAATTACTCGACGAACTGCGCGTCAAAACCCTATTGTCTACCCATACGATAGCCCACACATAAGGAAAACAGTCAAATACAAGACTCTTGACTCACGCAAGCACGTAATTTACATAACATATAAACACATAATCCATGTATCACATAATTCATATAACACATGTCTCGGTTAGTCAAAAAGGTTCGACTCAGTACGTTTAAAACTGAAATCGGGTCAAAATACATTTTTTTGGTAAATACGCGGCTCAGAATTAACTTGCAAAACAAGCGATCTTTCGAAACATAAAGAATTTGGGTCTCGAAAGTATTTTTAATGAAAGCGGAATATTTTTCTGAGTCTAGACGCGTTCGTTTCGTATTAAACGGACAAACGATTTATTTATTATGAATAAAATAAGAATAAATCAATTATTAATAATATTAATTGATTTTTAAATACTCAAATTTTATTTTAAAAGCTCAAAAATAATTTTTAGGAATTATTTGAATTAATTATAAATAATTATACTTTATTTAACTATTTATAAATATAATTAATTTATTAAATGAATTAATAAATTAATTAATTAAATCATAAATAAATAATTAAAATAAATTATAAATAATTAAATCAAATTTGAATTTTTGAAAATAATAAAATAAAATAATTTTTGGAATTAAATTAATTCAGTTAATTATTTAAAATAATTAACTAAATTAAGTTTTGAATTAAAAATAAATTTTAAAAATTAAAATTGGAATTTTGAATTATTTTTAAAAGAAAATCTGCACAAACAAATTTAGGATCGGGGTTAGGGTTTTTGTGGATTAAAATCGGGTTATTAGCGGGTCAAAACTGGGTTTCCCAAGAACCATCCGGGTCCTCAAGAACACCGGACGAAATCTAGGTTTAATCCCAGAATCCGGTGACCTTGACGGACTCCGGTGAGTTCCGGCCAGGGTTCAAACACCCCGTTCAACCCACAGTTCGCACCTCAAAACATTCATGGCTTCCCAGACACCCTGTTTCAGCCGTAATCACCAACAACCTTCCCTGAAATCCCATATTCCGGCTAAATCTCCATAAAAACCGGCGAATCAACGAGCTTTTCCGATGAGACTATAATTCAATCGCTTCTTAACTAAAACCAACAATTTATACACGAAACTGAAGCTGAAAAAACTTATAATCCATTAATCATATCATTATCATCTCAAAATCAACACAAAAAATAGTACAGATTTAAAGAACATGGCGGAATTCGGTTTTAACAAAAACATCACCCCACATATACAAATCGTATACCAAAACGATCCTTATGATCCTTATTATCTAATACAATCAACAAATTTTTAAACCAACAATTAACAAGCCCAGAAAATGAAAAATAACTAATTCGAAATCCATCAATTCAACTTAACACTTCTAATTACCATTTGTTGCAAATAAATACATGGATTGACTATAAACAACATGGAGAAACTCATGATATCATCAAAACAATTAAAGAAATCACAGAAGATTTGGATTCACAATTCATTGATTCTGACGAACAAGGTTCGAACAGAATATGGCACCTTAGAACACGATGTGGGTGTCAAATGATTCGTCTTGTTACAGGCTTTAATCCGGTATGAAGATCGCCAAAAGGGACTGGCTAAATCTCCTGCTATGGATTGATCTTTGAAACTGATTTCTAGAAAGTTTATAGGATAAACGAAAGCAAATATTTATAATTATCTGATAGTATTTTGATTTTTAATAAAAAGTATAGATAACTACATGGTATTTTTTTACCCGTAAATTAATCCCGATAAATCACCATTCGATACCTATTTATTCTCGTAATTTAAAATACCTAGCCTGAAGTAAATAATAAACTAGGGGGAATATTCCTATAAATAATATTTTTATATGGATACAAATTATATACTAAAATTCCACGAAAATTACGAATATTCCAAAAATACGAAAACACGGAACATTCGAATGATCTTAAATTTTATAAAAATAAAAGTACGAAATTTGCGAGTTTTGACATCCCGGTACGATCACTTTTTAGAAACTAAAATACTTTATAAATTTAAAATAAAACCTGTAAATAAAGATAACGAATGCAAATGCATGCAAAATGAGATAAAACAAGTACAACGATTAAACGCACTGGGCCACGCGTCCGGATCACATATATTTTCATATGAACGCCTTTTAAACACGTAACGAGTATCCGAAAAAATACTTTGGTCCTTACGGGACCACACATAAATCCACCACATATTAAATCATAGTAAGACACACTTTTAAATAATATTAAACACATAATAGTTCATTCAACACGTACCAAAATAGCTGTAAAATATTATTTTAAATATTTTTAAACCTCACCCTATAACCGGGTGTACACGGTTAAAATATCATATAATATTTCTAACACAGATCAAATATTGAGGCGAGTAACATATCCACTCGAATCTCAAGACGGGAAAATACACTTAGTTTTACCGATGTCAATAAAATAATTGGCTCTCAGAGAAAATTTTGAAATAGTAAAAGTATTTAAATACTTTCACAATACTACCAAATATTAATAACAGCTATCAAATAGCAGATTAATCCAATCAAAGACACAAACCTATGAAACAAAACAAAAAATCCAACATTTTATTCTTTCTAAATCAGGAAAGCACATAAACATATTCAAATAATAATAATAATTCTGAAAATACAGGATATCACAATCTACCCCCTTATAAGGATTCCTCCTCAGAATCAACAGATGTTAGATATATTTTTAATGTCATGACTAATCTGATGTGTTTAGTTTCAGAACTTAATATCAGGACTTAGCTGGGAATAAGGATTTACTGAAGACAGGAAGATATCAGAACTTAAGGTATCAGAACTTGTGATATCGGAACTTAAGGAAGGATATGCTTCAGGAGTAAAGTGCGGCTGATTTTTAGGAGAGGATCTGGACTAAACAAAGTAAAGATATGCATGAAGAATTGGACAGCTATAGGACTGCAGTAGATAATTTCTGATTGATGTATTTTAGGAAACAGAATCATTATCATATCAATTAGTAGTTATCTTGTAACTGTGTATTATATAATCACAGATTAGGGTTTACACCATAAGTGTTATCATTCATGAGAATATTATTCATTGTAATCCTAGCAGCTCTTAGTGATATCATACATCACGGAGAGAGTAGATTAAACCTATTGTAACAGAGTTTGATATATTGAATAAACTTGTTTTTCATTACATACTTGTGTTTATAATCGAATTGATTGTAGATACTATATTCAACCCCCTTCTATAGTATCACTGAGGCCTAACAAGTGGTATCAGAGCCTTTTTGTTAACACACATACAGTAAGATCCAAATAATAATCATGTCTGATCAATCAAAAACACAAGACCCTCAAGAACCTGCAAAGGTTCAACCCATTCAAAACACCAGTAGATATGAAACCATCAGGGTCCCTATGCTCAGGGTGTCTGAGTACCCTGTATGGAGTGTAAAGATGTCCATGTTTCTGGAAGCTACAGATCCAGAATATTTAGACAGGATTTATGATGGTCCACACAAGCCCACAAAGATTTCTGTTGCAGTTGGGAATGAGCCACAGAAGATGATTCCCAAAGAAAAGAGAAAACTCACCACTGAAGACATCTCTTCACTAGGCAAGGATGCAAAAGTAAGACACTTGCTTCATAGTGCACTTGACAATGTCATGTCAAACAGGGTGATTGGATGTAAGACTGCAAAAGAAATATGGGATGCATCGGAAGTGAGATGTCAAGGAACCAATGCCATCAAAAAGAACATGAAGACAATACTCACACAGGAGTATGAGCACTTTGACTCAAAATCTGATGAGTCACTAACTGATACATATGATAGATTCATAAAGCTGTTGAATGATCTGTCACTAGTGGATAAGGAATATGATCTAGAAGATTAAAATCTGAAATTCCTACTAGCTCTTCCTGAAAAGTGGGATTTGAAAGCTACTACAATAAGAGACAACTATGAACTTGTTGATATGTCTCTTGATGAAATCTATGGGATGCTCAAGACTCATGAACTTGAGATGGAGCAAAGAAACAAGAGGCATGGAGGGAAGTCTAAGACAGTTGCTTTAAAGACTGAAGAAAAGCCAATTGTCTCTAGGAAGGCAAAAGGAAAGGCTCTCATCATACAGTCTGATTCAGAGTCATCAGATTCTGATGATGATGATTCAAAACCTGAAAATTTATCTGAAGTGGATGTTAATGCAGAGATGATGCAACTGTGTGATCTTATAGTGAAGGGTATCACAAAGATAGCCTACAAGAAATTCAGAAAGGGTAAGAAGTTTTCCAGGAAAGGTGGAAGTTCTGACAAGAAAGGGTTCAAAAAGACTGAAGGCAAAAGAGGAAAGTATGACAGAGGAGACAACTCAAATGTCAAATGCTACAATTGTGGTGAAAGAGGCCACATCTCTCCTAATTACAAGAAAGGAAAAGGTAATAAAGGCCAAGCACTTATCACAAAGAAGAAAAATTGGACAGACACTTCATAATCTGAAGAAGAGGTGAACTATGCCTTAATGGCAAATGCTGATAGCAGTTCTGATGCTGCTGAACTAAAGGTACCTCTATCAACTCTTGCTTTTGATACAGAAGATATTACTGAGTTAAGATTATTTCTGAAAAACATTTATATTAGCTATAGAGATCATACTTTAGAGAATGAAAGATTAAAATCTGAAAATCTAAAGTACAAAAACAAAATTAGCTATCTTGAAGAAGAGTTAGTCAAGATGAACACTATTCAGACAGGGAGAGATAATGTTGCGTATGTTAAGAATAAATTGCTTAAACAGAATGATTATCTAAAAACTGAATTAGAAAAAGAAAGAGAAATCATCAAGACTTGGACTAACTCATGCAGAACAACTCAGAATATTCTAAATAGTGGCAACTGGAAAGAGGGGTTAGGTTATAAAGATGGTAAAAGTGAGAAAGGGACTTTGCCAATTAATCCAAAGGTAAATCTTGTTAAATTTGTTACAAAAACTGTTGTGTCTGATTCTGAAGAGATGAAAGACTCTAAAACAGAAGTCAAAGAAAAGTCAACTTTTGGAAAATTAAAACAGGATAAACCAGCTTTGGTAAACATTGGCTTAATGACAAAGAAGCAGCTTAAGTATAAGCTGAAAGATATTAAAAATGTGAACAAGGTAAAGGAAGCTAGGAAAAATATGAATGGAAAGGAAGGTGTGAATAAAAGTAATAATTATATGCCTGTTCCTAATGCTCCTAAAAAGAAATGCTATAATTTTGGAAACTCTAACCATCTTGCTTCTTTTTGCAGGAAAAATAAAGATATAAACTCTTTACCTCCTAGATCAGGAGTTAAGAGTCAGTCTGTTAGGTTTAAACCACAAAATCCTTGTTTTCATTATGGTAGTTTAAGGCATTATATTTATACTTGTAAGTAATATCATAGTTTGTACTATGATTATTATGAAATAAAACCTTTTTTAAAGAAAATTAGTGTAATTCCTCCTAGTATAAATTCTGATGCAAAGTCTGATATAACGTCTGATAAAAAGCATGTTAGCATAAACTATGAAACTAAGTCCGCTACAAATGCTAACAAACTTAACAAGGCCAAAGGATCCAAGCAAGTCTGGGTCCTTAAAACTAATCAATAGTGGTCTTTGTGATTGCAGGGCAACAGGAAAAACATCATAGTTCTGGATAGTGGATGTTCTGGACATATGAGTGGAAATAAAGCCCTGCTATCAGACTTTGTGGAGAAAGCTGGCCCAGGAGTTTCTTATGGAGATGGAAAAATGGGAAAGACTCTGGGATATGGCAATATCAATCTTGGGAATGTCATAATTGAAACAGTAGCTCTTGTCTCAGGACTTAAACAAAATCTGCTAAATGTGAGTCAAATTTGTGACAGAGGTTATCATGTGGATTTCTTTGAAGAACACTGTGAAGTTGTAAGTAATTCTACAGGCAAAGTGGTTCTGAATGGTTACATATATAGTAACATATATGAAGCCAGACTTTCAACAAATTCTGGTAATTCAACAATCTGTCTGTTAAGCAGAGCATCAATTAAAGAAAGATGGAATTGGCACAAGAGACTCTCTCATTTAAATTTCAACAACATAAATGAGCTAGTAAAGAAAGATCTTGTGAGAGGACTACCAAAATCAATATTTGCTACTGATGGTCTTTGTGACTCATGTCAAAAGGTAAAACAAAGAAAATCTTCATTCAAGAGCAAAACTGAATCCTCAATTCTTGAGCCTTATCACTTACTGCATGTTGATCTATTTGGTCCAGTCAATGTCATGTCTATTGCAAAGAAGAAATATGCTATGGTTATAGTGGATGAGTTCACAAGATACACATGGGTGTATTTCTTGCACAAGAAGAATGAAACCGCATCTACTCTAACTGATCATGTCAGATAGCTGGATAAGTTAGTCAAAGATTTTGTTAAAATAATAAGAAGTGATAATGGCGCTGAGTTCAAGAATTCAATCATGGAAGAGTTCTGTAAAGAGCAAGGAATAAAGTAGGAATTTTCTGCAACTGGAACTCCATAGCAGAATGGAGTTGTAGAAAGAAAGAACAGGACTCTTATTGAAGCTGCACGAACTATGCTTGATGAAGCAAAGCTAACAACCTATTTTTGGGCTGAAGCTATGCAAACTGCTTGTTTTACACAGAATGCTACACTCATAAACAAGCATGGAAAAATACCATATGAGATGGTGAAAATAAAGAAGCCAAATCTGAAATACTTTCATGTATTTGGATGCAAGTGTTTTGTTCTTAAGACTCATCCTGAACATCTGTCAAAATTTGATTTAAAACTGATGTAGGAATTTTTGTTGGATATCCACTTTCCACAAAAGCCTTCAGAGTCTACAATTTAAGAACAAGGGTAGTCATGGAATCTATCAATGTATCTTTTGATGATAAAAAGATTACTGGACTTGAAGATTTCAATGATCATGATCAGCTGAGATTTGAAAATGAAGATGTAAATTCTGATTATGTAAATTTTGATGACCTAAATCCTGATCCTGTAAGTTCTGACGGGTTAAATTCTAATGTCATTGAAACTGTGGTAACTGCTCCAAAGGAAATTGCACCTATTCAGGGGGAGCAAGCTGATGATCATACCACATCTCAAGACTCTCAAGAAGCATCAGAACCAGTCACTGGCTCTTCAAGTTCTGATTCATCAAGTTCTGATGAGCCAAATTTTGACAATTCTGGAAACTCTAATTCTTCAATTCCTGAAGGATCCAACTCAAATTCTGGAATCTCAGAGAGCATAACTTCAGGGGGAGCATCAGAAAAATGCTGATGGAGACAACATGGATCATGGGGGAGGATCCAGTTCTAGAGATCAACTTCCATCTACAAAGAAGTGGACTAAACATACACCTGACTTAATAATTGGAGATCCTGAAACAGGTGTCAGAACTAGAACAACAACAACAAATGAATGTCTCTATCATTCCTTTCTATCTCAGACTGAACCAAAGAAAGTGGAAGAAGCTCTTCAAAATGCTGATTGGGTGCAAGCAATGCAGGAAGAGTTAAATGGATTTGAAAAAAATAAAGTCTGGACCCTAGTACCAAGACCAAAGGACAGATCAATTGTTGGTACAAAATGGGTGTTCAGAAATAAAACTGACATTGATGGCATAATTACAAGAAATAAAGAAAGGTTGGTTGCTAAAGGTTACTCTCAACAGGAGGGTATTGACTATGATGAAACATTTGCTCCAGTTCCTAGATTGGAAGCCATAAGAATCTTTTTGGCTTATGCTGCTCACAAGAAGTTTAAAGTCTTTCAAATGGATGTGAAAAGTGCTTTTCTCAATGGAGAATTGGAAGAAGAAGTATATGTTGAACAACCTCCAGGCTTTGTAGATCCAAAATTTCCAAATCATGTCTACAGGCTTGACAAAGCACTTTATGGCCTTAAGCAAGCTCCAAGAGCATGGTATGAGACTTTAGCTCAATTTCTTCTAGAAAGTGGGTTTAACAGAGGTATAATTGACAAGACTCTATTCTATCTCAATCATGGAAAAGACTTACTTTTGGTACAAATATATGTTGATGATATCATCTTTGGTTCTACTAATGCTAAACTCTGTGAAAGATTCTCAAAGCTCATACAGTCAAGATATCAAATGAGTATGATGGGAGAACTTAGCTATTTTCTGGGACTTCAAGTCAAGCAAACTGAAGAAGGTACTTTCATAAATCAATCCAACTACACCAGAAATTTACTCAAGAAATTTGGAATGCAAGACAGTTCAACTGCATCCACTCCCATGGCCACAACCACAAAGTTAGATAAAGACACTGGAGCATCAGTAGATATTATTAACTACAGAGGTATGATTGGCTCACTTCTATATTTGACTGCAAGTAGACCTGATATCATGTATGCTACCTGTCTCTGTGCAAGATTTCAGGCAGATCCAAGAGAACCTCACCTTATAGCTGCAAAAAGAATTTTCAAGTATCTTAAGGGTACTGCTGATTTGGGATTGTGGTATCCCAAAGAATCAGACTTTAAGCTAATAGGTTACTCAGATTTTACAGGATGCAAAATAGACAGGAAAAGCACTAGTGGAAGCTGCCAATTTCTTGGAGGCGGATTGCTTTCTTGGTTTAGCAAGAAACATAAATCAATTTCCACATCAACTGCAGAAGCAGAATATATTGCTGCAGGAAGCTGTTGTGCACAGATTCTTTGGATGAAGAATTAGTTACTGGACTATGGGTTAGAATTTGTTAAATACCTATTTACTGTGATAATTAAAGTGCTATTGCTATGACAGGTAATCCAGTTCAACATTTCATGACAAAGCACATCAGCATAAGGTACCATTTCATAAGGGAACATGTAATGGAAGGTACTATGGAATTGCACTTTGTTCCTACAGATCAACAGCTAGCAGATATCTTGACTAAACCTCTGTGTGAAGCTACTTTTATTAGATTGGTAAATGAACTTGGAATGGTTTCAGGTTCCTTCTCAAAATCTGCTTAGTTTTTGTTCTCAAGGTGTTTTTATCATGTCAGATTTTATTATCAGTTTTTACAAATTCTGTTACTGCTATGAAATTTGTGCTTATTTTGTTAATTCAATAAACACTGCTTAAATTCTAATATGTCCTACTCTGAAATTCTGATAATGTGCTTTTCTTTCTCTTGTGACTGCTCTTTCCAATGAGGAAATTTTTGATGCGTGCTTACTCAGTAATTTCTGACAAAATAAATCCCATGTTTGAATTAGTTGCTTAGGTGGAAAATTTTTGACACTAGCAAACTCTAATCTGGATTTCAGTCAAATTTACTTGTTATATCTTATTATTAAATCAGGAATTAGACTCCTGCTTCTCCTCTCTCATTTTTTTCCAGTAAATCTTATTGATGGACTGAATGCTTGCTGTGCCTCTATTATCAAAAGAAAAGAAACAAAATCTAAGTCAAGTACTCCTTTGAGATCTAGAATAATTTGTGTGAAAGGGAAAACCCAAGTGCATTGCTGGTATTAAGTAATATGCATTAGAAAAGCAAATCAAATTTTCTTGGTGACTTTTCATATTTTCTGATTACTGGAGAAATACTCTGACTACGGTATAAGTAAATTCTGATGAAAGATGTGACTCATTTACACTGAGAAGCCTCTTACCTAAGGATGCTTAAAAAGATGCACAAAATTAGCACAAATTTTGAGGCTGACACTTGCACAGTTCACTCATAAGACTACCTCATCAGATAAGAGAGAGTTTAAGCATGTTTCTCAGATTACAGATTTATTACTGAGATATTAATGATGTTTATCAGACTCTAATCCTTACATGAGTATTTGTTTTCACACACTCACATTCCATGTAAATAATGAAAAATTCTGTGGTGATAAATTTGTCTTTAATGAACAGTTAAGTGTTACATGCATAAAGTTTGAGGACATATTCTAATTCTACTCTACATATTAAACTCTGAAGACACCAGTCAGAATTTCCATGGAGTATTACAAAAGAAAAATAAATCATTATCTTGCCTTAAGAGTCAAATTCTGATGACAGTTAAATTCTGATAACCATTAAATTCTGATACAGTCAAATTCTGATGCTTACGTGTTATATGTTCATTGGTTGACTTATTCGTGGTTTTTACCGTAATGGTCATATTTTCAGAATATAATTAAGTGAGATAAAAAACATTGCTAATCTTTTGGTTAATGGGAAATGTGTTTGTTTTGATAACCGCATGTGCACAATTATTACTACACGTTTATCGTGCCCACTAATAATGTTTTGACTGATTACATGCTGCCAGGTGTCAAATGTCGGTCCTGCTTCAGAAATTAGCCGTTGTAATTAGTGGAGAGTATATATATATACAAGAGATAAAAGATTTTACAATCTTTGACCTACTTTCTCACTCTTTTCTCATCTCTCTTATTCTCTTACTCTCTTACTATTCTCTGACGCTACTTTCTTACAGGCATTTTATCAAACACTTTCTACACACACATAATTTCACTTAATTTCTCACAGAAATGGCACCAAAGGACGTTATCTTTAATGGAGCCAAGTTCGTCCCCAATAACTATATGGCTATTCTCAGCAAGGACGATGCTCCTTCAGATCTTCACTTCATTCAAGATTTTCTTGCTCCCAGTGATATTGGGTATGCTTTGACCCAACCACAAGCACTCTCAGGAACATAAATACTGGAGTTTTAGAGGACTGGAGCCTATGATGATGGTGGTAAAGATGGGTCTCCAAGCATCATTTTCACAAATAGAGCACCTGATTACCCTGTCTACTGTTCGACAAGCTCTATATTTGCCAGAAAATTGTACTTTCAATTCTGAAATTGGGGATCCACTTCTACAGAGTATGATGGCCAATATTGGCTATGAGAAAAGTCTGTCCAAGCTGGGACAACTGAAGAGGCCCTACATCAAAAGGGAGTGGAGCCTCTTTTTCGATTGCATCACCAGAGCCTTTGCCAACAAATGCTCAAAATTTGATGCTATTCCAATTCTGAGTCAACAAATAGGGTATGCACTTATTAATCAAACTCATTTTGATTATGCTATTGCTATTTTAGGTTTTATTGGGGATAGGATGAAAGAGGACCCAAATACTGTTTATTATGTTAGGTTCTATCAGCTTTTTTACAGTCATAAAAGGGCCTTCACAGACTTGTTATCTGCTGATAATAAGAAAGACATACTAAGACCTCTTCAAATTCCTCAATCTGTAAAACAGTTCTTAGTAAACTCTGACCCCAACACATACACAGCCAAATTTCCTGATGTTGCACCCTCTCAACCACCACAATCCACTTCTGGTGTCTCTCAGCAGATACCAGTTGTCAGCACTTCCAACCCAAAACATTAACCAGCTACCAAGGTTTCAACATCTAAATCCTCAAGAGTGCAAACTGTTCCACAATCTCCACCAAGGAGAAAGAGAAAACTGATTCTTAGAGATGAATCAGATGAAGATGAGTAGGCATAGGTTCTCACATCAGAACCTGTAGAAGTAGAAGCTGAAGAGGTAACTCCTTAGAAACGGAATGGAGCTGAGGGTTCTGGGATTTTGAAAAGGAAAAGACCTTCAAGTTCTGATGTTGCTCAAGCAACACCTTCACCACCAAAGTCCAGATTAAAAAAAGGAGCTGGTGTTTATATAGCCCACACTCAATCAGATGATGTTGAAGAAGCTTTGGAAGGAGATCAGGAATCTCTGATCTCATCAGAACCTACAGTCATTGAAGCTTTGACAGCTGCTGTAGAAGAATCTGTTCCACCTCCACCTCAACCTGAAGACACTGTTCAAGACACAGTGATCACACCTCCTATCTTTCCATTCAAAGAAACTGCCTCAGTTGAAGATTTAGAGTTAAGTCCTGAAATTGACATTCACATGTTGAATATTCCAACTGTTTTGTATCTGGAAGCACCACCAGCAAAAGAGTCAACTCCGCCTGTTTCTCCAATACTAAATGCTGAAATTCCTACTACACCAATTCTGGATTTGGAACCTGAAGATCAGAATTTGGAAATAGATGAAGTTGCTCCATAATCTCCTTCAGTTACACACACTATGGTGTTATCAGAAGATGATGAGATTTTATCAAATTCTTGAGACAGTGCTCCAGCAAGTGCTCCAATCAATGCTCCAATTCTTTGCAAGGAGGCACTGTTTAAATCTGATGAAGAAGATGCTCCTGTTTCTTGGGAGGACACTCACAGAGGAGTTAATGGATAAAGAAGTGGAATGAACCTGACTTCATTCCCAGCCCAACTGGTCTGACAGATCATGTTGCAAAAGCTGATGAGTTGCTGATAAATTTTGACTTCAAAATATAACTTAAAGTCATTGCTCTTAGTACTAAAACTCTTCAAGGTCTACACTTCACGACTCAAGTGAAGATTGACAGTCTCAAGGAGACAGCTGACAAACTTGTCCTGATGCATGACTTGGACAACAAGAGGTTCATTAGACCCATAAAAGAGACAGTTGATGCTATTACTTTAGCACAAGATAGGCAGCAAGATCAAATTAATGAAGTGCTACAGAATTAAGCCTCTCAACAAACACATCTCAATGAAATCCAATCTTCAGTGGAACTCCTTCTTTCTCTACTCCTGACAGATGATGCCAAAAAGGGGGAGAAGGCAGTTAAATCCAAATGTTCAATTAGGAAGGCACTGAAAAAAGGATGATTCTGAAGATGATCAGGGAAACCCTAGCAAGGGCAAAGGTCAAAGTCAAGGAAAGCAAGTTAGCAGAATTCCTATTTAGAAAGTACCTGTACTAAGATTTCTGATAAATCTACTATTCAGAAGAGTGATAAGGAAGGAAAGAAGACTTCAGCTACAGATCAAACTTTCCTGCTCATAAGTTATGAAATTGAAGACCAAGTTATAACAACAAGTTTTGATGACAAAGTCTGATGTTCTCATTCAAGGTGGTAGTCAAGACTCGAAGAAATTCATGCAAACCTTAAAGTTCAAGGGAAAGAAGGAAACCTTCTTTTACAAGGATCCTAAGATTCAAGCCTTAGATGAGGAACTTGCAAAGAGACCGTTCCTTAAGGATAATCCAGGAGTCGATTTAGAGAAACTTAGAGAAGAAGAAGCAAGATTTAATGCTGAAAAGTCAAAACTACAGCCTAAATCTTCTAATACAAAGAAGCCTCCTAAACCTAAGGAGAGAGGTTTAGTAATAAAAGAAAATTCTGCTTCAGAGTCTACAAGGTCAAGGACAAGGTCTCAGATTACTCTTGATCCTAAAGATAAAGGAAAGGGCAAAGTTGGTGAAACTATGAAGAAGCAGAAATATAAGATACCTCAAACTCTGATAGACTCTGGCTATCTAGTCACAGATGCTTTTAATGATGCTACAATTGAAGAAGTACCTGAACCAATTCTGAAAAGAAGGAAACTGACAGAAGAAGCCAACACAACCTCTAACATTGCTCAAGTTGTTCAGAGTCAAGAAGCTCAGATTTTGGAAAATACTGAAGAAGTTGCAAATCAAATAGGTGCTGCTGAAGCTGGAAAATCTGAAGATTTGAAGAAAACACTTTCAATCTCTGACAAGGCTCAAGTTGACATAGACAGCTTAACACTTGATCAGAAAAAGAAGCTGCTATGGAACAAAGCTACTCCAGTGGAACCTAAGACCAATCTAATACTGAATCAACTTTGTAACACCCCCAGATCTGGGGTCGGGGATCCGGGTCGTCACGGTCTTTCTTTCCACAATATCACTTCACTTAATTAATAAATAACCTTATGCTGTGACCCCACACTAACACACACCACAACCCGTTATAGTCTCAGAGATGAAATTTAAATAAGTACAAGTCTTTGAATCCACAATTTAAAAGTTATTACAACCCAAAATGATTACTTGATAAATTTACAGTTAATTGCCATTATCTGCCACAAGTTATAATTATACATAATTGATTCTCAAAAGTAGATGGTCTGATCTACAATAGATCTACCTCTGCAGCTATAGCAGCTACAACATCAACGGGAAGACGCGGGACGCTTCCCACGCGCTTGCGCTGGGTCTGCTGGAGTCTGGCCATCTTTCCTAACTGTTGTTGTGTGATGAAGAAATAAAGCAAGGGTGAGCAGCAAGCCCACCAAAATAATATGTATAATGATTTACAATATATGAGCCTACTAATAATACTCATGAAAGTCTTGGTCAAAAGAAATGAACCAAGTTTGATATCTTAATGTGATGAAGTCGCAAAATATTCAGTATATATACATATATACATTTCAAAATATTGGAAGTCCTCTTCCATGCATAGTATACACAAAGTCCCAGTGTATAACTGTATAAAAAAATATCGTTGCAAGGTGATCTCATATATCTAACCTTGTCTCAACGTTTTTCTGAAAATCTTTGTCATTCATAAGACAATTATTAATTAGATATAGGTTTAAAAGATGAGGTTACCAAATACCCCAATATACTTATATCTTTCCCAATACTACTTGAACTACCACCGTTCAAGTTATAATCAGTTTCAAAAGTTCATCACATAGATGAGACTACAAGACAAGATTTGAATAGATTCAATCTTTGAAATATTATTGAATGAAATAAAGTTACGAGATACTTTATTTAGTCCCGATATATATATCCACATATATATATTTCTTAAACATTTCCTGGAACCTCTGTTATGTAAAGTATGAACAGAGTTTGAAACATCCAATGAATTTTGGAAAGGAAAAGAATTTTGGCATAAACCAGATATCTTGCTGATCAGGCAAAGATACCAATAAGTAACCTTTTCTACTAGTAGATGGATGAATCCCCCACCGGTCATCACCCTGGCCACATAAGGACCTTGTGCTGGACCGCCACCCGGCCTCTTACGCGTTGATGGACTGCCACCCAGCCACTTACACTTTCATAGACCGTACCCCGGCCTGTCGCTTATGCCGACTCAATTAGATGGGCTTACTTCCCGAACATTGGGCAAGTAATCAATTCATTTACCAAAACTGCAACCTCGTTGTGAATATAAAATACACCACAGAGCCGGATTCCCCAGGTTTTGAGCGAGTATTTAAATCCCCTTAAAAAGGAAGATCTTAAATATAAAAATGAGTTTTGGGATCCGCTCTGACTTTAAAAATCATTTTGAAGAGTCGAAAACACTTTAAAGAGTGTTTGGAGTAAAGCTGATTTAATGAAGTAAATCAGTCCCCATATATTAGAAAATATCTGAATATTATTATTTAAATAATATTCCCATAAAGAATAATCTTTATAAAAATAATTGAAGTAGAAGTATTAAAACTTATACTTGAAATAAACATTAAATAACCAAAGATATACTTATATGAAAGTATTATCTTTATTTGAATAATCGAAAATAAGTTTGATTATTAACACCTTATTCTTTAATAAAATAAAGAATATATTTCAGTAATAAGCGGAGTCATAATACCTCGAATGAATATTATAAATAATATTCATAAAATAAAGGAGTCATACATCCTCGATTGAATATCCAAGTAATATTCAATAATAATATAAAGGAGTCATAAGCCCTCGAATAATATTTGAAATAATACTCAATATTTAATATAAAGTTATCGAATAACCCTTATTCGATTAATAGTTTGGAAAACTATAACCATATATATATATATATATATCCATATCCATATATACAAAATCTACTCGGGATCCTCGACTCCCGGTTTTAGAAAATATTTTCACCTTTGGGTCCCTATACTAAGGGTATATGCAAGTTACCGCTATCCTCTAGCATAGGTATTATGCAACTATAAGCATTTGACCAACAGATATATAAGGCAAGAATATGAAACAGGCATGCATATATACCATATCACATGCTACAATATAACGCAAGAATTTGCTAAATAACCAATATGCATTTATCGCAAGATCATGCATATACAAATGTATACATCACAACAACAGTATAACGGATAGAATACTTGCCTGAGCGACTTGGGGTGATAAAAGGCTCGGGACGAGTCTGGTAACCTATAAACAACAAGTAAGTTGGAATTAAACCAAAATCACTTGTAAATCTATACTTTAACTAACTTAGACTCTAACGCTTGTTCTGCGCTCACTGATTCGCTTAAGTCACTCGGGTACCCTCGGCTCCACCATTTTTAATAATTTAACCTTTACGAGTTTTAAAGCGATTCCTTCGCGAGTGTCTTACCAACTACCTAACACACTTACCATAAATGTTTCATACATTAATTAACCCTTATTGGTCTTTAGCCTATGTTTCAAAGTAAGGCGAGGGGAAAAGTTTCGTTCGCGAAACGCCGTTACTTGAAACGGTCGTTTCTCCTAAACCGTGCATCGGAATCGAACGAACTATATATCAAAACGAAGCTCGTAACATGAGCTATCTAAACATGGCAGTGGTCATAATCTAGCAGGGGGTTCTCGGGTCCTAATGTTATGCAAAAAAACAGTCTACAGAAAATCGGACGTTACGACGGCTATGTTTACACGATTTCCCAAATTTAAACCAATTCAAACAACCACAATTTCAACTCCAATTCACAACCCAATCAAACCTCCATCTAAACTACATTACAACAGCCCCCAATCAACTCAATATTACCAATTTATTCATCTAAACCAAGTCAAAAAAAGTGACCAAGAACTTCAAATCTAACAAACATCACTCCTAACTCCAAAATCAACAAAACCACTTACTAAACAAAGCTCTATCATGAGTACACACTCATTACACTAACCCATCATCTAACATTATGAAATCCAAACCAACAAAACTTAATACTAAGGGTTTGAGAAGTTATACCTTCCTTGGAGAGTGGAGAATCAAGAGAATGGCTTGGAATCACCTTTAAAGCCCTTATCCAAGCTTAATCTAAACAAAACTTCAAGAACACAAATTTTAGTTCTTGAAAACACTATTCACCATCTTCTTTCATGATTTATAGAAAAAGATTGGCTTGGAATTAGAAGCTTAAACTTATAGGAAGTATGTAACTATCCATGGGGAAGCTTAGATAATTACCTTGCTAAATAGTAAGTGGAAGAGCTTGGACTTTCATTTTTTAAGAAAAGCACCCGAGAGCATGAAGAAGAAGAAGAGAGATTTTTGTGTTTTGGCTTGATTTGCTTTTGGTTGGTTGATTTTTGTTGTTTGCTTTAGTGAATTACCTAGTTGCCCTTGGTTTTGTGTGGTTAAAAAGTCACCACATCCCCTTCCTTCCCATGTCATGCTTGTGTCATCCTCATGATGTCATCCTCCCCTCCTTGTCCTCTTCTCATTGGTTGGGTGACATCATCCTCTCTAATCCCTTTGATTAACTTCCTAATTGTTTGCCTAATGACCGCTGATCTGTTATACGGTTCGCTTAACTTTCGTTTTTTGTTTATCGTTTGAGGGATCATACCCGGGATCTTATTACTTAGGTTCCCTTATCCTTTCTCAATACATTATATTCCTTCTATGATCCTCTCTTATAATCCTTTAATTTAAATCCTTTTTATCCTGTTACCTTATACTCAATTCTCTCCGTATCTTGTGGATTTCCGGGAAAAATCAAAGTGTTCGGAATTGGATTCTGACGATCTTTACATACACTTATATACCACATAGAGTACTAATAATATCCCATAAGATCAATAACAGAACCCCTACATAGCGTGGCATGAAAAGTTTTCTCGTTCAACAAAACACTATTCATAAGGGTTTCAAAATTTCTCAAAAATTGGGGTTATTACAGTCTCCCCTCCTTAAAAGGATTCCGTCCCGGAATCAGATAGAAAACAAATGGGGATACTTTCTTAGCATTACACTTGCTAACTCTCGAGTCAATTTTCCCACATTGTGGTTCTACCACCAAACTCTGCCTAGTTTGATAATCCTTCTCCTAAGCACTTGTTCCTTTTCACTCTATAACCCTTCCTGGTTGCTCCATATAGGTTACGTCGGGTTTCATATCTATGCGCTCATATGCCTCTATTTATCTGGCATCTGAATTACACTTCCTTAACATTGATACGTGAAACACGTTACGACCTGCTACATGTTCGGGGTTAGGGCTAGCTCATATGCTAACTTCCCAAACGTCTTAATATATCCAAGGGTCGAACAAATTGTTGACTTAGCTTTCCTTTCTTTCCGAACCTCATCAATCCTTTCCAAGGGATACCTATAACATTACTAGGTCCCCTATTTCGTACTCTTTATCCTTTCGTGTCAAATCAACATACTTATCATGTCCATCTTGGGCTACTACCAGCCGTCCTCTGATTAGATCTATCATATCCTTGGTCCTTTAGACCACTGCTGGTCCGAGCATCTTGCGCTCTATAACTTCATCCTAACATAAGGGAGATCGATATTGTCTTCCCTCAAGGATCTCATAAGGCGATATCTCAATACTGACATATGATCTATTGTCGTAAGAAAACTCAATCCGTGTTAAGTGATCATTCCAATTTCTTTCAAGACTATTGCACAGACTCTCATTATAGCTTTTAGCATTAGAGCTTTTGCTTCTCAATACCCATTCTTTTCCAGTTCGTAATCGCTACTACTTCCCGTTCCTAATATTATACTGGTTATACTTTTGCTCGTTAGCGTTCTATAACCTTTTAATAACCACATCAACCTTAGTATCACGAATGTGTTCCCATTCCGCATACTACCACCACTTTATTACTCCTTTTTCAGTTGTTTCTATTTTCCAAAATTTGATCAATCAAATAGAAGTAAAGGAATTTGTTGAGAGATCACTATGATCATGAACACTTGTTATATCGCATAGTTAGTACAGAAGGTGGCCAGCCTTTAGTACTTGACAAGCAATTAAACAATAGCTGGTATCCTACTCGGCTTCTATCACACAGATAGATAGTCATTCGGCAATACCTCCCCTTCTGGAAGGGTTGTTCTTCTCAGCTTACATGAAATGAAAAGAAGAGAAAAGAACGAACTGAAGAGAATTGTATATATGACAAAAATATATACTGCCACAAAATATCTGGCTTGGAACCTACCTCTGAACTATAGAGGTTTGTCATAGGAGAACAAAACATATACGTATTTATATCAGCATCAAGCATTATAGCCTCGTATTTTGTGTGCCTAAATATTTTTGCTATACCGTCCATCATTCTATGGACCCACACTCTTCCTCGAGCTTATACACAATCACCTTTGAAACTCCCTCGACATCGAAAATCGAATCTGGGATCTCATTCTATACATCATCGTTACTAGAATTCTATGCTTGCACCGCAACCTTCCTCGTATAATAATACGACTCTCTATTGATAAGAAAGAATAATTATTCACTAGGTAGATACTCTACTAATTAGTCTATCAATGATAACTTATACACTACCACGACCCGATTAGTGGTACTCAATCTCAACACCCATTCCAATACAACTCTCATGGTTGTAATCAGCTCACTACTCGCAGAATCATTGCTGCCTTACTATGGTCCACCACTGACCCACTGTAGTCATTCATTTTCCCATAAAATCTTAATATCTAACCATACGGAGTCTATCCATGTCGTATCAAATCATTCTAAGGAGGTAACATAATCACCATTCCTGATTCATGAAGAACACTCCTGATCCTGACATACATACATGACATGAAGCAGATAAAAGTGCAGAAGAGTTTCAATCAAAGCAACGATAACAGGTTAATACCATTTTTAATCATATGCCTTAAATAGAAGACTTAACTCAAAGGTTCGTCTAGTCCTTTTGGAAACATGGTCCTGGCTTATCCCAAGATAGGACCTCCTAAGATAGATAGCCCGTTCATGGCGATTACACGAATTAAACTTTTACCAACTACTATTACGGTTGGATATTGCACAGTCATCAGAAGGAATGTCAATCTTCCAAACCATAATTCAACCTTCAAATTTTTAACCATCATCACTGTATTCTTTTGGCACACGCGCCTATAATTATCCTCTTACCTTTAAAGTGTCGGCCACCTCTTTGGCCTTTCCTGATAGTAAAATTTCCTTACAGTCAATGTCATTTTAACCACCTCCAAATAAATTTTCTACCTTATTTCCGATCACTGCTTGAGTGAAGATGTTTTCCTTAAAATCAGATGGGAAAAAGAAAAAAAAAATATCACCATTTTTCCATAAGTTATTGCCTCAGTCTTTAGAGGCTAATCACTGTCAAGACTGACTCTCAATCATATTTAGAACATTTTTTTTTAAGTCCTAATTGCCCTGAACAATTTCGACCATTACTGGTTCGATCCATACTTTCTCGTGGTTTAACACGTGCCCCACTTGGCATCATTATAATTACGTCATATTTCCTTTATCCACATTTCTATTCTTGAGAATCTTGAATATTACCTTTTTCCTTATAAAACCTCTAAGGTTATCCTTCAATCGTCCTCATGTATTCCCTAGATACAGGGCATATCAAAATACCATTTACTAATACTAGAACCAATGTCTATATACTTCTGAAAAATTTCTCCACTGATCCTTAAAGGTTATTATTACCTTAATCCTTTCCAATTCATACTGTCAAAACTCATACTATCCCTATTAAGGGTGAAATGCCAACCTTTATGCATTCCCCTAGGATTCGTTTTAAGTTACCGATGTTCTATCCTTAATTCCACCTTTAAAAAGGTACAAGCATCCTTCCATGGATAAATCAAGTCATATATCCCTGATAAGGGTGTCTTATTCAATCATTCCCACCTCGATAGTATATGCCTAATTTCACAATAACATCTGTATACAACATGAGGTAAATCAATATGGCCTCCCAAAAGATAACAACGGTTATCCGCTTTTCTTGCCTAATTTGGTAACGATAACAAGGATGTTCTGGAAGATATTGGTCGTGTTCAACGTGAACTTCTTCTTAATAATTCCGTGTTTACTTTTGTTGTTTATCTCAACAGTCACCTCAATGTTGGGATATCTTTCATACCTGGCGTCTCCCTTTCTGGGTATCAAGCCACCGGTCTTACACTTCACATTCTTGAAGGTCACTTCCTTCATCCAATTTTCCTACCTTCTTGCTTTCTTGTCTCCTTAGTCTATCCGCGTCTTATTATTTATCCTTCGAACTATCTCAAGGTTTCCTTGAATCCTCCCAACTTACTAGGGATAAAATATATGTATCTCTTATGCCTTCACCCAGCAATTTTAACTCATGGTGAATCACCCTCATCCTGACGATTACATACTTTTCTATTTCTATTGCTACGAGTCTTTAGGGTTTCCTCATACCCAATTCCTTTATCATTCCTCAAACTCTATTGCCTTTATATTCCTTTCCACTTCAGTTTCTTTTTATTTTCCTTTCTCTTATCGTTATTTCATGAACCAACACAACATAAGCATTGATTTCAAACATCCCGTCATTCTGGATTCGTGTCCTCAGAACGAATCTTGACAACTTTTACAACTTAGATTCATAATTTATCATACTCGTCTGCCTTTGTTCTGGATCTAAAGCTTTTACACTATCTCCTTATCTTTGGGAATTACTTTCCCGAAAACAATTGACTGGACTTAAATCAGTTTATTATAATCTCTTGCTCCGTGCCTTTCTTGGTCTTTCACCAGCGGGTGGTCTCTCTCTTAGGAGGGTAAGTGACAAAAACAGTCCTTTTGAGATTCGTCAATCATTTAGAATCTCAAATGATTCCTATATTTCCTTTAGCCAGGCTCTTGCCTCGGCTGGGTCAGCTTGTTCCATGGAACTCTGAGAGCTTAGCGACTTAAAGGTCCTGAAAGAATTTATCACCGCACTGTCTCCTCAGGGTGGTGGTTGGGGATAATAGTCTAAGTTCTTTTTAGACAGGTCCATGAATTGCCGTATAGGAGTACCGTCTCGGGTCTCCTTTCCTTACTCGACTTTCTGTTTCCTTAGTATGAAATGTTTCATCCTACTCCCCATAATTGGGGTCATCTTTTAATTTAAAATCCTCATTTTCCACTCCATTATGTCATGGGTTCCTTCTATCTTGATGGCGACCTCCCTGACTATCACGTTCAGGGTTTGCTCTAAATCTTATTCCTCAAACCATGGCTCTCATCTAAGTTCTCATCCTTACGCTCTTGAACTTTCGGAACCCAAATTCTATAGGAATACCTCATTATTCCCTTATCATCTTTCTCGATATTAATCTTTTATCTAATTGTTGGCTCTCTGTCTTTATTCATAACTTTTTCTGGCACAATATGATCTTTTCCAATAATTCGGGCTGTATTGCAATCTCAAACAGCTTTTCGGTACCGGCTCCGGTTACCTTCACTTCTATTTCCATTTTCTCAAAATCTCTTATAAACTCTCCAAAAGACATTATCATCTTGAGTCTCTCCTTTTTACTAAGGGCATCAGCCACCATATTGGCTTTCCCCGAATGATAAAGAATCTCCCAATCATTATTCTTGATTAGCTCTAACTGCCTCCTCTGGCATATGTTGAGCTCTTTCTACGTGAAAATGTACTAGAGCACTTATGGCTTAGGTAATTCTCGCACTTCTCTCCATACAAGTAGTGCCTCCAATCTTTAGGGTAAACTATTGCCACGAGCCTAAGCTCATGAGCGGGGATATCGAATTTCATATTACCTTAATTGTCTTGACATGTACGCGATTACCTTACCGTGCTGCATAAGCACGCACCCTAAGCCCTTGTGCGAAGCGTCACTACACTTCACAAAATCTCCTTTTCCATCCGGCAACGCCAGCATAGGGGCCATCACCAACCTCTGCTTCAGTTCTTGAAAGCTGTTCTCGCATTTCTCTGTCTATTCGAACTTCTCAGTCTTACGAGTAAGCCGCGTTAAAGGGGCTACTATCTTTACAACTTGAACGAACCTCCGGTAGTGACCGACCAATCCTACCTCTGGTAGTCGACCTAACCATGGTCATCAATTCATCAGTGGTCCTTTATTCATTCTTGTCAGGATCCTCCATGGGATCCTTCTCAGCAACTATCCCTTCTAGGATAACATCCTCAACCGCTACATTCTCAATATCAACATCATCCGGTCCTGCATTAGGACACTCTATCGGATCCACAATCCGATCTCCAATTAGTAATAAACATCATCGCGCTGTTGCTCCTCAACCTCAGGGTTCGGAGTCCCGCTACCATCTACGATAACGAACTACGCTTCTATCACGATATTTATAAGGGTTCCCATAAGGGTTTTAACTGTCAGTGCTACGTTAGGTAGCCCGACTATGAACTTGGCAAGAGTTCTTATTATCTTAGTTAACTTATTATCTTAACGTCCCATCATCTCTGAGGTTTATAACGCTTAGCTCTGATACCATTTCTATAACACCCCCAGATCCGGGGTCGGGGATCCGGGTCGTCACGGTCTTTCTTTCCATAATATCACTTCACTTAATTAATAAATAACCTTATGATGTGACCCCACACTAACATACACCACAACCCGTTATAGTCTCAGAGATGAAATTTAAATAAGTACAAGTCTTTGAATCCACAATTTAAAAGTTATTACAACCCAAAATGATTACTTGATAAATTTACAGTTAATTGCCATTATCTGCCACAAGTTATAATTATACATAATTGATTCTCAAAAGTAGATGGTCTGATCTACAATAGATCTACCTCTGCAGCTATAGCAGCTACAACATCAACGGGAAGACGCGGGACGCTTCCCACGCGCTTGCGCTGGGTCTACTGGAGTCTGGCCATCTTTCCTAACTGTTGTTGTGTGATGAAGAAATAAAGCAAGGGTGAGCAGCAAGCCCACCAAAATAATATGTATAATGATTTACAATATATGAGCCTACTAATAATACTCATGAAAGTCTTGGTCAAAAGAAATGAACCAAGTTTGATATCTTAATGCGATGAAGTCGCAAAATATTCAGTATATATACATATATACATTTCAAAATATTGGAAGTCCTCTTCCATGCATAGTATACACAAAGTCCCAGTGTATAACTGTATAAAAAAATATCGTTGCAAGGTGATCTCATATATCTAACCTTGTCTCAACGTTTTTCTGAAAATCTTTGTCATTCATAAGACAATTATTAATTAGATATAGGTTTAAAAGATGAGGTTACCAAATACCCCAATATACTTATATCTTTCCCAATACTACTTGAACTACCACCGTTCAAGTTATAATCAGTTTCAAAAGTTCATCACATAGATGAGACTACAAGACAAGATTTGAATAGATTCAATCTTTGAAATATTATTGAATGAAATAAAGTTACGAGATACTTTATTTAGTCCCGATATATATATCCACATATATATATTTCTTAAACATTTCCTGGAACCTCTGTTATGTAAAGTATGAACAGAGTTTGAAACATCCAATGAATTTTGGAAAGGAAAAGAATTTTGGCATAAACTAGATATCTTGCTGATCAGGCAAAGATACCAATAAGTAACCTTTTCTACTAGTAGATGGATGAATCCCCCACCGGTCATCACCCTGGCCACATAAGGACCTTGTGCTGGACCGCCACCCGGCCTCTTACGCGTTGATGGACTGCCACCCAGCCACTTACACTTTCATAGACCGTACCCCGGCCTGTCGCTTATGCCGACTCAATTAGATGGGCTTACTTCCCGAACATTGGGCAAGTAATCAATTCATTTACCAAAACTGCAACCTCGTTGCGAATATAAAATACACCACAGAGCCGGATTCCCCAGGTTTTGAGCGAGTATTTAAATCCCCTTAAAAAGGAAGATCTTAAATATAAAAATGAGTTTTGGGATCCGCTCTGACTTTAAAAATCATTTTGAAGACTCGAAAACACTTTAAAGAGTGTTTGGAGTAAAGCTGATTTAATGAAGTAAATCAGTCCCCATATATTAGAAAATATCTAAATATTATTATTTAAATAATATTCCCATAAAGAATAATCTTTATAAAAATAATTGAAGTAGAAGTATTAAAACTTATACTTGAAATAAACATTAAATAACCAAAGATATACTTATATGAAAGTATTATCTTTATTTGAATAATCGAAAATAAGTTTGATTATTAACACCTTATTCTTTAATAAAATAAAGAATATATTTCAGTAATAAGCGGAGTCATAATACCTCGAATGAATATTATAAATAATATTCATAAAATAAAGGAGTCATACATCCTCGATTGAATATCCAAGTAATATTCAATAATAATATAAAGGAGTCATAAGCCCTTGAATAATATTTGAAATAATACTCAATAATTAATATAAAGTTATCGAATAACCCTTATTCGATTAATAGTTTGGAAAACTATAACCATATATATATATCCATATCCATATATACAAAATCTACTCGGGATCCTCGACTCCCGGTTTTAGAAAATATTTTCACCTTTGGGTCCCTATACTAAGGGTATATGCAAGTTACCGCTATCCTCTAGCATAGGTATTATGCAACTATAAGCATTTGAACCAACAGATATATAAGGCAAGAATATGAAACAGGCATGCATATATACCATATCACATGCTACAATATAACGCAAGAATTTGCTAAATAACCAATATGCATTTATCGCAAGATCATGCATATACAAATGTATACATCACAACAACAGTATAACAGATAGAATACTTGCCTGAGCGACTTGGGGTGATAAAAGGCTCGGGACGAGTCTGGTAACCTATAAACAACAAGTAAGTTGGAATTAAACCAAAATCACTTGTAAATCTATACTTTAACTAACTTAGACTCTAACGCTTGTTCTGCGCTCACTGATTCGCTTAAGTCACTCGGGTACCCTCGGCTCCACCATTTTTAATAATTTAACCTTTACGAGTTTTAAAGCGATTCCTTCGCGAGTGTCTTACCAACTACCTAACACACTTACCATAAATGTTTCATACATTAATTAACCCTTATTGGTCTTTAACCTATGTTTCAAAGTAAGGCGAGGGGAAAAGTTTCGTTCGCGAAACGCCGTTACTTGAAACGGTCGTTTCTCCTAAACCGTGCATCGGAATCGAACGAACTACATATCAAAACGAAGCTCGTAACATGAGCTATCTAAACATGGTAGTGGTCATAATCTAGCAGGGGGTTCTCGGGTCCTAATGTTATGCAAAAAAACAGTCTACAGAAAATCGGACGTTACGACGGCTATGTTTACGCGATTTCCCAAATTTAAACCAATTCAAACAACCACAATTTCAACTCCAATTCACAACCCAATCAAACCTCCATCTAAACTACATTACAACAGCCCCCAATCAACTCAATATTACCAATTTATTCATCTAAACCAAGTAAAAAAAAGTGACCAAGAACTTCAAATCTAACAAGCATCACTCCTAACTCCAAAATCAACAAAACCACTTACTAAACAAAGCTCTATCATGAGTACACACTCATTACACTAACCCATCATCTAACATTATGAAATCCAAACCAACAAAACTTAATACTAAGGGTTTGAGAAGTTATACGTTCCTTGGAGAGTGGAGAATCAAGAGAATGGCTTGGAATCACCTTTAAAGCCCTTATCCAAGCTTAATCTAAACAAAACTTCAAGAACACAAATTTTAGTTCTTGAAAACACTATTCACCATCTTCTTTCATGATTTATAGAAAAAGATTGGCTTGGAATTAGAAGCTTAAACTTATAGGAAGTATGTAACTATCCATGGGGAAGCTTAGATAATTACCTTGCTAAATAGTAAGTGGAAGAGCTTGGACTTTCATTTTTTAAGAAAAGCACCCGAGAGCATGAAGAAGAAGAAGAGAGATTTTTGTGTTTTGGCTTGATTTGCTTTTGGTTGGTTGATTTTTGTTGTTTGCTTTAGTGAATTACCTAGTTGCCCTTGGTTTTGTGTGGTTAAAAAGTCACCACATCCCCTTCCTTCCCATCTCATGCTTGTGTCATCCTCATGATGTCATCCTCCCCTCCTTGTCCTCTTCTCATTGGTTGGGTGACATCATCCTCTCTAATCCCTTTGATTAACTTCCTAATTGTTTGCCTAATGACCGCTGATCTGTTATACGGTTCGCTTAACTTTCGTTTTTGTTTATCGTTTGAGCGATCATACCCGGGATCTTATTACTTAGGTTCCCTTATCCTTTCTCAATACATTATATTCCTTCTATGATCCTCTCTTATAATCCTTTAATTTAAATCCTTTTTATCCTGTTACCTTATACTCAATTCTCTTCGTATCTTGTGGATTTCCGGGAAAAATCAAAGTGTTCGGAATTGGATTCTGACGATCTTTACATACACTTATATACCACATAGAGTACTAATAATATCCCATAAGATCAATAACAGAACCCCTACATAGCGTGGCATGAAAAGTTTTCTCGTTCAGCAAAACACTATTCATAAGGGTTTCAAAATTTCTCAAAAATTGGGGTTATTACAAACTTGATCTTTTAGGATTAGATCTAAACAAGCTAAAGACAAGTCTGGGTTAGGTTTTGACAAAGAAAAGAGACAAATAGGAATAGAAGTTACTCTCAGAGATCCTTTCATTTTGACAGACAAACCATATGAAGAAATCAAACAAAAGCACCTTGACAAAGTGCTGTCTGCTCAAATTGTCATGGATACTCATGATGAATCAGAAGATAAAGAAAAATTGATCCTGTTTCTCAATGATGGCAGAACTTACAGACTAGCAGATTCTAATATTCTAAAGAAGTCTTTCAAAGAGTTTCAACATATTCACTACCTTCTGGAAGTAAAATCTGATGTTACAAGAAGATGGCCAGATTACATTTTGAAGGCTATAAGAGATCTTCTCAGAATTTCTGGTGCAAAAGCTTCTGAATACATTCCAAAAATTACTGAAGATGATGGAAAGGAAGTTTCTATGAAGAAGAAGTCTACCAAGATTGAAGTAATTCTGAAGGGAAAGTGTCTATGCTACAATGAAGACTCTTTACATCCCAGAGTTATCAGAATAAAAGATGGGCTTGAAAGAACATCAATTCCTGCACTCAGAGCAGCCATTTCTCAGATTGGTGATAATGAAGATGAAAAAATGATGCAAGTCAAAGCATAGTTAGTTGAAGTTCTGAGAAATTCTGAGGATAAGCTGGTAATAGACTTTACAAGGAATCACTATGGATTCAGATTGATCCAGTGATATTGGGTAAAGCTACATGTACTGTAAGCTGTATTTAGCTATTTAAAATAATATCTCATTGCATTTGTACTTAAATGTTTTTGACATCATCAAATCTGTTAACTTGTATATTTTTCATAATTTACAAGTTGGGGGAGATTGTTAGATATATTTGTGATGTCATGACTAATCTGATGTGTTTAGTTTCAGAACTTAATATTAGGACTTAGCTGGGAATCAGGATTTACTGAAGATAGGAAGATATCAGAACTTAAGGTATCAGAACTTATGATATCAGAACTTAATGAAGGATATGCTTCAGGAGTAAAGTGCGGACGATTTCTAGGAGAGGATCTGGACTAAACAAAGTAAAGATATGCATGAAGAATTGGACAGCTATAGGACGGCAATAGATAATCTCTGATTGATGTATTCTAGGAAAAAGAATCATTATCATATCAATTAGTAATTATCTTGTAACTGTGTATTATATAAACACAGATTAGGGTTTACACTATAAGTTTTATCATTCACGAGAATATTATTCATTATAACCCTAGCAACTTTTAGTGATATCATACATCACTGAGAGAGTAGATTAAACCTACTGTAACAGAGTTTGATATATTGGATAAACTTGTTTTCTGTTACATACTTGTGTTTATAATCGAATTGATTATAGATACTATATTCAACCCCCTTCTATAGTATCACTGAGGCCTAATAGCAGAAGAAAGCACTAAGGGTCTTCTAACCAACTTTCTAATCTTGCATATGTAACGTTTCTCAAAATTTGCAATAACACTTCAATTCCTTATAGCACACAGTTATCATGGGAGCTTCACTCTGCACCATTGTTCCATCCGCATCCTCTGACCAATTCCTCAATAGAATCACTTTTACTGATTGCGAGAAAAAAGAATAGAGAGAAAGATAGAGAGAAAGAAAAAGAGGGATAGAGAGAGAGAGATAAATAAAGAAATAGACCGACTTCGGTATACGCCACTGATATTATAACCGTATCGCAGTCCACTGTTGCTCTTGGTAATCCCATCACATAGCCTTACTTTGACTCGACCAGGATAACTCAGCTTAACTTGATTGACATACCTTCGAATATTTGAGATGATAAAATCATGAAATTTCAAAGAGGAAAGTATTTCATATCATAACGGGTTTCCCACCATTGTGGTTACCAAAATCTTAATTTGAGAGAAAGTATTGTTGAAATGAAAGAATAACTGAGAGATCAATATGATCAAACGAACTTGGTGTTGCGTGCCAAAATTAAGACACTACAAAAGGTTGTTAACCTTCATGTATTCACAACATACACAAGTGATGGCGTCCCATCCAACTCCTATCACACAGATATGTATACCTTGTGTCCCCTATAGTTAGGGTTGTTCATCTCAGTTGTAATAAAAGAATATGAAAAGAATTCAAAATCAAATGAATAAAACTGAAAAGATTTCAAAGCTGATATTTCTGAAGAAAAATGAAATCCAGAAAACAAGATTGTGGCACAAAATGATTAAACGAGTGTTAGGAAATATATCCTCTAACAAATATGTAACACCCCCAAATCCGGGATCGGGGATCCGGGTTGTCACGAGTTCCATTTCCCTTAATAACACCCAATCTTAATAAACAATTAACTACTCTGTACTGTGACCCCACAATAAACACACACACCACAAGTTATAGTCTCAGAGATGAATATCCAAAAATAATCACAAGTCATTTTATTCCACAATTATATGCCAATACACCTTAAAAAGGTTTCTGAATAATTTTACATTTCTTTGCCATTATTACAATTCATAAATATACTTAATCTGGTACATCAAAAGTTGAAAGCCTAGCCTATTGGTAGTTCCTACCTCAGCTACAGCGACATCAACGCCTATAGGAAACTGCGGAATGTTTCCTATCCGCTCGCGAATTGGGAGCTTGGTCATGTTCATCTTGTCTATCTGATGTTGTGTGATGAAAGAAGAAAGTAAGGGTGAGCAACAAGCCCACCAAAATAATATGTATAATGATTTACAATATATGAGCATTCTCATAGTACTCATGAAAGTCTTGGTCAAGAAGAAATGAACCAAGTTGATATCTTAACGCGACCAAGTCACAAAATATTCAGTATATATGTATATATACTTTTCAAAATCTTGGAAGTCCTCTTCCATGCATAATATACACAGAGTTCCAGTTTATAACTGTATAAAAATATCGTTGCAAGGTGATCTCATATATCTAACCTTGTCTCAACGTTTTTCTGAAAATCTTTGTCATGCAAAAGATAATCATTTACTAGATATAAGTTTAAAAGATGAAGTTACAAGATACTCCAATATACTTATATCTTTTCCAAATACTACTTGAACTACCATCGTTCAAGTTATAATTAGTTTCAAAAGTTCATCACATAGATGAGACTACAAGATAATACTTGAATATATTCAATCTTTGAAATATTATTGAATGAAATGAAGTTACGAGATACTTCATTAAGTCCCAATATATATATATACACCTATATATATCTCTCATACATTTCCTGAAAACCTCTGTCATGTAAAGTATGAACAGAGTTGCAATATCCAATGAATTTGGAAAGAAAAGAATTTTGGCATAAACCTGATATCTTGCTGATCAGGCAAAGATACCAATAAATAACCTTTTCTACTAGTAGATGGATGAATCCCCCACCGGTCATCACCCTGGCCACATAAGGACCTTGTGTTGGACCGCCACCCGGCCTCTTACGCGTTCATGGACTGCCACCCAGCCACTTACACTTTGATAGACCGTACCCCGGCCTGTCGCTTATGCCGACTCAATTAGATGAGCTTACTTCCCGAACGTTGGGTAAGTAATCAATTCATTTCTTTTCTCAAAACAGCAACCACGTTGCGAATGTAAAATGCACCATAGAGCTGGATCCCCCAGGTTTTGAGCGAGTATTTAAATCCCCTTTGAAAGGAAGATCTTAAATATAAAAAAAAATGAGTTTTGGGGTCCACTCTAACTTTTAAAAATCATTTTGAAGACTCGAAAACACTTTAAAGAGTGTTTGGAGTAATGCTGATTTAATAAAATAAATCAGTCCCAATATATTAGAAAATATCTGAATATTATTATTTAAATAATATTCCCATAAAGAATAATCTTTATAAAAATAATTGAAGTAGAAGTTTTAAAACTTATACTTGAAATGAGTATTAAATAACCAAAGATATACTTATACGAAAGTACTATCTTTATTTGAATAATCAAAGATAAGTTTGATTATCGACACCTTATTCTTTAATAAAATAAAGAACATATCTCAGCAAATAATCGGAGTCATAGATCCTCAAATGAATATTCAAATAATATTCATTAAATAATATAAACTGAGTCATAAGCCCTCGAATGAATATTCAAATAATATTCAATAAATAATATAAAAGAGTCATGAATGAATATTCAAATAATATTCAAATAATAAAATAAAAGGAGTCATAAGTCCTCGAATGAATATTCAAAATAATATTCATTAAATAAAATAAAGTTATCGAATAAACCTTATTCGATTAATAGTTTTAAAAACTATATCAATATATATATATATATAAATATATATTATACTCGGGAGCCTCGCCTCCCGGTTTTAGAAATATGTTCACCTTTTATCCCCTATACTAAGGGTAAACTCAAATACCGCTTATCTCTAGCATAGGTATTATGCAACTATAAGCATTTGAACCAACAGATATATAAATCAAGAATACGAAACAGGCATGCATATGTACCATATCACATGCTACAATATATCGCAAGAATTTGCTAATAACAAATATGCATTTATCGCAAGATCATGCATATACACATATACATCACAACAACAGTTATAACGGGTAGAAAACTTGCCTGAGCGACTGGGGGTTACGAATGGCTCGGGACGAGTCTGGTAACCTATAAGCAACAAGTAAGTTGGAATTAAACCAAAGTCACTTGTAAATCTATACTCTAACCAACTCAGACTCTAACGCTCGTTTTGCGCTTACTGATTCTCTTAAGTCACTCGAGTACCCTCGGCTCCACCATTTTTAATAATTTAACCATTACGAGTTTTAAGGCGATTCCTTCGCGAGTGTCTTACCAACTGCCTATTACAGCTTACATAATTGTTTCATACTCCAATTAGTCCTTTAAGGTCTTTAACCAAGGTTTCAAAGTAAGTCGAGGGGTAATGGTTCGGTCGCGAAACGCCGTTACTTAAAACGGTCGTTTCTCCTAAACCGTACATCGGAATCAAACGAACTACATATCAAAACGAAGCTCGTAACATGAAATATCTAATAATGGCAATGGTCAAAACCTAGCAGTGAGTTCAAGGGTTCTGATGTTAAGAACAAAAACAGTCTACGGTAAATCGGGCATTACGACGGCTATGTTTACGCGATTTCCCAAATTTAAACCATTCCAAAACAACCACCAATCAACCCCAAATCAATCATACAACCAACATCCATACAAAACACACTCCAACAGCCCCAACAACTCAATATTATCAACTTTATACTACCCTCAAACATGAACTAAAAGCTATACTTAAGTTCATTAACCAATAATCAAGATTTACAACTTCAAACTCATTACAAATCCAACCACACTCTAAGTATACCAGGATCATGTTCCTCATGAACTATAACAATCAAAACCATTCCTAATACTCAAAAGTAAAGCTAGGGTTTGAAGTTTTATACCTTCTTGAAGCTTTTAATCAATGAAAGATCCTTGGAATGCCCATGGAAGCCTTGATCTATGCTTAAGCTACCTTGTCCTTACAAATAAAATCAAGAATCAAAAATTTGTTCTTGAAGGTTACTATTTACCCTAAACTTTTAGGAATTGATTAACTAGGTAAACCTTGGATTCTTGGATCCAAACTTATAGCATAACTAAGTTATGAATTATGGAAGCTAAAGAAACAAACCTTATAATTTTTGAAGGTGTGTAGCTTGAGTTTTTGAAAAACTCCTCCTTGTTTTTCTTTCAAAAGCCGAGAGCAAGATGAAGAAGATGAAAAAAAATTTTGTGTTTTGCTTTGATTTGTTTTGGTTGGTTGTTTTTAGCTTGCTTTTGGTTAATTACCTTTTTAACCATCAACTTTGTGTGGTTCTAAATCAACCACACCTCCTTCCCCCTCATGTCATGCTTATGTCACATTTGTTATGTCATCATCCCTTACTTGCCCTCTTCTCATTGGTTGGGTGACATCATCCCCTCTAATCTCTTTGATTAGCTTCCTAATTGTTTGCCTAATGACCGCTGATCTGTTATACGGTTCGCTTAACTTTCGTTCTCGTTTCTCGTTTGAGGGATCATACCCGGGATCTTATTACTTGGGTTCCCTTAACCTTTCTCAATACATTATATTCCTTTTATGATCCTCTCTTATAATCCTTGAATTTAAATCCTTTTAATCATGTTACCTTATACTCAATTCTTTCCGCATCTAGTGGATTTCCGGGAAAAATCAAAGTGTTCGAATTTGGATTCTGACGATCTTTACATACACTTATTTATCGTATAGAGTACTAATAATATCCCAGAAGATCAATAACAGAACCCCTACATAGGGTTGCATGAAAAGTTTTCTCATTCAGCATAATCTGCAAAATCACTATTCATAAGGGTTTCAAAAATTTCCAAAAATTGGGGTTATTACAGTCTCCCCTCCTTAAAAGGATTCCGTCCCGGAATCAGATAGAAAATGAATATGGATACTTTCTTAACATTGCACTTTCTAACTCTCGAGTAAATTTTCCCACATTGTGGTTCTTCCATCAAACTCTGAATAGTTTGATAACCCTTCTCCTAAGCACTTGTTCCTTTTTACTCTATAACCCTTCCTGGTTGCTCCATATAGGTTACGTCGGGTTGCGTGTCTATGCGCTCATATGCCCCTATTTATCTGGCATCCGAATTATACTTCCTTAACATTGATACGTGGAACACGTTATGACTTGCTACATGTTCGGGGGTAGGGCTAGCTCATATGCTAACTTCCCAAAACGTCTTAATATATCCAAGGGTCCAACAAATTGTAGACTTAGCTTTCCTTTCTTTCCGAACCTCATCAATCCTTTCCAAGGGATACCTATAACATTACTAGGTCCCCTATTTCATATTCTTTGTCCTTTTGAGTCAAATCAGCATACCTCTTATGTCCATCTTGGGTTACTACCAGCCGTCCTCTGATTAGATCTATTATATCCCTGGTCCTTTGGACTACTGCAGGTCCGAGCATCTTGCGCTCTACAACTTCATCCTAACATAAGGGAGATCGACATTGTCTTCCCTCAAGGATCTCATAAGGCGATACCTCAATACTGACATATGATCTATTGTCGTAAGAAAACTCAATCCGTGTTAAGTGATCATTCTAATTTCTTTCAAGTCTATTGCACAGACTCTCATTATAGCTTTTAGCATTAGAGCTTTTGCTTCTCAATACCCATTCTTTTCGAGTTCGTAATCTCTACTACCTTCCGTTCCTAATATTATATTGGTTATACTTTTGCTCGTTAGCGTTCTATAACCTTTTAGTAACCACGTTAACCTTAGTATCACGAATGTGTTTCCATTCCGAATACCACCATAACTTTACTACTCCTTTTTCAGCTGTTTCTATTTTTGAAAGCTTGATCCATCATATAGAAGTAAAAGAATTCATTGAGAGATCACTATGATCATGAACACTTGTTACATTGCATAGTTAGTACAGAAGGTGGCCAGCCTTTAATACTCGACAAGCAATTAAATAATAGCTGGTATCCTACTCGGCTTCTATCACACAGATAGATAGACATTCGGCAATACCTCCCCTTCTGGAAGGGTTGTTCTTCTCAGTTTATATGAAATGAAAAGAAGAGAAAAGAACGAACTGAAGAGAATTGTATATATGTAAAAAATTTATTGCCACAAAATATCTGGCTTGGAACCTACCTCTGAATTATAGAGGTTTGTCATAGGAGAACAAAACATATGTGTATATATATCAACATCAAGTATTATCGCATCGCATTTTGCATGCTTAAATATTTTATTTTTTTTTGCTATTCCGTCCATCATTCTATGGACCCATGCTCTTCCTCGAGCTTATACACAATCACCTTTGAAACTCCCTCGATATCGAAAATCGAATCTGGGATCTCATTCTAGACATCATCGTTACTAGAATCCTATGCTTGCACCGCAACCTTCCTCATATAGTAATACGACTCTCTTTTCATAAGAGGGAATAAATATTCAATAGGTAGATACTCTACTTAATTAGTCTATCAATGATAACTTATACACTACCACGACCCGATTAGTGGTACTTAATCTCAACATCCATTCCAATACAACTCTCATGGTTGTAATCAGCTCATTACTCGCAGAATCATTGCTGCCTTACTATGGTCCACCACTGACCTACTGTCATCATTCACTTTCCATGAAATCTTAATATCTAACCATACGGAGTCCATATATGTCGTATAAAATTCTTCTAAGGAGGTAACCTAATCACCATTCATGATTCATGAAGAACACTCCTGATCCTGACATACATACATGACATGAAGCAGATAAAATTGCAGAAGAGTTTCAATCAAAGCAACTATAGCAGGTTAATATCATTCTCAATCATATACCTTCAATAGAAGACTTAACTCGAAGGTTCATTTAGTCCTTTTTTTGAAACATGGTCCGGGATTATCCTCCGGGTAGTTCCTTCTGAGATAGATAGCCCGCTCATGGCGATTACACGAATTAAACCTTTACCAACTACTATTACGGTTGGGTATTGCACAGTCATCAGCAGGAATGTCAATCTTCCAAACCATAATACAACCTTCATAGCTTTAACCATCATCACTTATTCCTTTGGCACAAGCGCTTATAATTATCCTCTTACCTTTAAAGTGTCGGCCACCTCTTTGGCCTTTCCTGATAGTAACTTTCCTTACAGTCAATGTCATTTTAACCACCTCCAAATAAATTTTCTACCTTATTTCAATCACTGCTTTTGTGAAGATGTTTTCCTTAAAATCTGATGAATAAAAAAAAATATCACCATTTTTCCATAAGTTATTGCCTCAGTCTTTAGAGGTTAATCACTGTCACGACTGACTCTCAATCATACTTAGAACATCTTTTATCTTAGGTCCTAATTGCCCTGAACAATTTCGACCTTTACTGGTTCGATCCATACTTTCTCGTGGTTTAACACGTGCCCCACTTGGCATCATTATAATTACGTCATATTTCCTTTATCAATATTTCTATTCTTGAGAATTTTCAATATTACCTTTCTCCTTGTAAAACCTCTAAGGTTATCCTTGAATCGTTCCTCCTGTATTCCCTAGATATAGGGCATATCAAAATACCATATACTAATACTAGAATCATTGTCTATATACTTTTGAAAAATTTCTCCACTGATTCTTTAAAGGTTGTTGTTACCTTAATCCTTTGAACTATCTCAAGGTTTCCTCGAATCCTCCCAACTTACAGGGGATAAAATATATGTATCTCTTATACCTTCAACCATCAATTTAACTCATGGTGAATCGCCCCCATCCTGACGATTACATACTTTTCTATTTCTATTACTACGAGTCTTTAGGGTTTCCTCATACCCAACTCCCTTATCATTCCTCAAACTCTATTGCCTTTATATTCCTTTCCACTCCAGTTTCTTTTTATTTTCCTTTCTCTTATCATTATTTCATGAACCAACACAACATAAGCATTGATTTCATACATCCCGTCATTCTGGATTCGTGTCCTCGGAACGAATCTTGATAACTTTTACAACTTAAATTCATAATTCATCATACTCGTCTGCCTATGCTCTGGCTCTAAAGCTTTTACACTATCTCCTTATCTTTGGGAATTACTTTCCCGAAAAAAATTGACTGAACTTAAATCAGTTTATTATAATCTCTTGCTTCGTGCCTTCCTTGGCCTTTCACCAGCGGGTGGTCTCTCTCTTAGGAGGGTAAGTGACAAAAACAGTCTTTTGTGGTTCGTCAATCATTCAGAATCTCAAATGATTCCTCTATTTCCTTTAGCCAGGCTCTTGCCTCGACTAGGTCAACCTGTTCCTTGGAACTCTGAGAGCTTAGAGACTTAAAGGTCCTGAAAGAATTTCCTATTGCATTGTTTCCTCAAGGTGGTGGTTGGGGATAATAGTCTAAGTTCTGTCTAGATTGGTCCATAAATTGCCGTCTAGGAGTACCGTCTCGGGTCTCCTTTCCTTACTCGACTTTCTGTTTCCTTAGTATGAAATGTTTCAACCTTCTCCCATAATCGGGGTTATCTTATACATTAAAAACCTTGTTTTCCACTCTATTATGTTATGGGTTCTTTCTATCTTGATGGCGACCTCCCTGACTATCAGGTTCAGGGTTTGCTCTAAATCTCTTATCAACTCTCCCAAAGACATTATCATCTTGAGTCTCTCCTTTACACTAAGGCATTAGCCACCATTTTGGCTTTCCCTGGATGATAAAGAATCGCATAATCGTAATCCTTGATTAGCTCTAACCGCCTCCTCTGGCGTATGTTGAGCTCTTTCTACGTGAAAATGTACTAGTGCACTTATGGCTTGTGTAAATCGCACTTCTCTCCATACAAGTAGTGCCTCCAATCTTTAGGGCAAAACTATTGCCACGAGCCCAAGCTCATGGGTGGGGATATCGAATTTTATATTCCCTTAATTGTCTAGACGCGTACGCGATTACCTTACCGTGCTGCATAAGCACGCACCCTAAGCCCTTGTGCGAAGCGTCACTATACTTCACAAAATCTCCTTTTCCATCCGGCAATGCCATCATAGGGGCCGCCACCAATCTTTGCTTCAGTTCTTAAAAGCTGTTCTCGCATTTCTCTGTCCATTAGAACTTCTCAGTCTTATGAGTAAGTAGCGTTAAAGGGGCTACTATCTTTACAAACTTGAACGAACCTCTGGTAGTGACCGACCAATCCTACCTCTGGTAGTCGACCTAACCATGGTCATCAATTCCTCAGTGGTCCTTTATTCATTCTTGTCAGGATCCTCCACGGAATCCTCCTCAGCCACAATCCCTTCTAGGACAACATCCTCAACCGCTACATCCTCAATATGAACATCATCCGGTCCCATGTTAGGACGCTCTATCGGGTCCACAATCTGATCTCCAATAACTAATAAAACATCATCGCGTTGTTGCTCCTCAACCTCAGGGTTCGGAGTCCCGCTACCATATATGATAACGAACTACGCTTCTATCACGATATTTATAAGGGTTCCCATAAGGGTTTTAACTGTCAGCACTATGTTAGGTAGTTCGACTATTGATAGGGATAAATAAATTATGATTGTGTAATTAAATACTGCATTAATTCTACAAGCTGTGGACTGCTAGGCCCAATAAAAAGATATACGATACTTAGACCAGAAAGGTTAAGCCTGATGGACCAGATCAGGCCTGATGGAATAAAAAAGGCCCAAAAGCCCTGGTTGTTAATTAATTTCGTAATTAATTAATAAGGGAAAAATCAGATGTTGAGAAGAGTCCCGATAAGGATATAAATCCTTAGAGATTAGCCTCAAGGGGACCTAAAAGGATAAGGAATCAGTTTCCTACTATCTAGGACTCCAAAGTCCATTCTAATTATGAGACTTGCCCACCAAGTCTCTTATACCAAGTCCAATTCAAGGGCTCCCAACATCTATATAAGGGGCCTCACCCCACAAATCAGAACTACATTTTTTGGCTTGATTCTCTAATTCACAGAGATACGTAGGCATCTCGTAAAGGCAGATCGAGCCACGAAACACGAGAGCAGCCATTAAAGGCCTTGAGCTCCCGAATCTTAGTAATAAATACAGCAAATAATAACCTTAGTTTTTTATCCATAACATTTGGCGCCGTCTGTGGGAAAGCACAACAACCATGGCGAGAACACGGAGAACAATTGGAGCTCTGGAGGAAGGAATACCATCAGGGATAACTCAGGTGATTTCGTCAACCGTGGAGGTTCCGCCCCATTCGACTTATGCATCTACTCAGGGGGATGCCCAGATAGGGGGAACTCAACCTCAGCCACAAGGGACAACTCCCTCGATTATTCAAGGTACGAATCCTCAAGTTCAACAAGTACATATACCTGTGAATTCTCGACCCATCGGGTATGAATATTCAACTGTTGTTACTACTAACCCCCTTATGGGATGCCCCTTCGCCCTGAGGTTGGAGGAAGCGGATATGCTGGGCAAGGCGAAGCACGAGGGCAGTCACCCCCCTATATACGAGGTTTGGGTCCTATTCCCGAGGATCGGGAATTTTCTGGTCCTTACACTGAGAGAGACTCCGAATCTTCGGATGATGAAGTGGCCCCGAGAAGGAGGCGTCCTGGAAAAGAGCCAATGGCCGATGGAAGACAACGCCCCCAAAGCACCCCAGGGGCGAATCCCCAAGAAGTGAGAATCAGGGCTCATGAGGCTGAAATCCAAAGGCTGAGGCGTGATTTGGAGGCTCACCAGGCCACCAGACCCCAGATACCTCCTAGGGGGAGAAATCCTCCTCCTGTCATAGACCTGGATGGTCCGGTAAGAAGAAGGGTTGTTGTCCCAAGAACTGATCCAAGCAATCTCCTTCCCCTTGGAGATCCTGATGATCCAACTCCACCCTTCACAGAAGAGATAATGAATGCCCATATCTCAAGGAAATTCAAGATGCCCACTATCAAAGCCTATGATGGCACGGGAGACCCCGCTAATCACGTTAGGACATTCTCTAATGCACTGCTGCTACAACCCGTGAATGATGCTATAAAGTGTCGGGCCTTCCCTCAAACCCTGTCGGGTATGGCTCAAAGATGGTACAGTCGCCTGCCCCCAAATTCTATTGGATCGTTCAGAGAATTAAGTCAGGCTTTTATTAAGCAATTCATCAGTGGAAGAGTCCATGAGAAAAGTTCAGCATCTCTTATGAGTCTTGTGCAGGGAGCTAAGGAATTCTTGAGAGATTACCTGAATCGTTTTACAAAGGAGGCTTTAAAAGTCCCAGACCTTGATGATAAGGTAGCCATGATAGCACTGCAACAAGGAACTAGGGATGAGTTTTTCAAGATGTTTTTGGCCAAACGACCCCCTGAGAGCATATTGCAGCTCCAAGAGAGGGCAGGGAAGTATATCAAGGTTGAAGAAAGTATGAGGAAGACCGTAGTAAGTAATGAGCCCACTGGAGGCAAGAAGCGGAAAGCTGATTTAGAATATATTGCAAAGGACAAATATCCTAGAACCGAACAAAACCCTGATTCAACCCCCAAGAAGGGAGGACCTGGGCAAAAGTTCACTGAATACGCTAAGCTGAATGCTCCCAGAAGTCAGATTTTGATGGAGATTGAAAAAGACAGAGATATTCGCTGACCTAAGCCCTTGAAGGCTGATCCCGCCAAGCTAGATAAGGGCAAGTATTGCAGGTTTCACAAAGATGTTGGCCATGATACCGATGAGTGTAGGCAATTGAAAGATGAAATTGAGTTTTTGATTCGAAAAGGAAGATTGAACAAGTATACTGGAGATGGAGGGGACATAAATAATAATGGAAGGAAGAACTTTGAAGATCGTAGGAGGGACCAAGATGATCAGGGGCGGAATCCCCAACCTAGAGGGCCGGTTATAAATCCAATTTTTGGAGGACCGCGACGCCCTCGAGGGCCAGTGATAAACACGATCTTTGGAGGTCCAACTGCTGCTGGATTGTCCAAAAATTCCAGAAAGGCATATACTAGGGAGGTTATGCATATTGTTGGAGAAGCCCCGAAGAGGGCCAGGACAGAAGTAACATTGGCTTTTGATGATTCCGACCTAGAGGGTGTGAAGTTTCCCCATGACGACCCGCTGGTCATAACACCGATAATAGGAAATAGCCCGGTTAAGAGGGTCCTTGTGGATAATGGTGCTTCTGTGGATATCTTGCTCCATGACACCTTTCTAAGAATGGGGTATAACGACTCCCAGTTGACACCAACCGACATGCCGATATATGGATTTGCTGGAGTAGAATGTCCTATGGAAGGGATAATCAAATTGCCAACCACCATAGGTACGGAACCAAGGCAAGCAACGCAGATGCTGGATTTCGTGGTGGTAAAGGCTAGTTCAACTTATAATGCTATCATGGGGAGAACAGGGATACATGCCTTCAAGGCAGTCCCCTCTTCCTACCATTCAGTCATGAAGTTTCCCACCCGAAACGGGATTGGAGAAGAGAGAGGAGATCAAAAAATGGCTAGAAGCTGTTATGTGGCCTCTTTGAGGGCAGATGGAGTCGGGGGGCAAGTTCTTCCTATTGAAGATATGGATATTCGAGAAAATGATGAGAATAGAGGAAGGCCAGCAGAAGAATTGGTTTCGGTTCCTTTAGACCCCGAGAATCCTGAGAGGATGACTTTCATTGGAGCCACATTAGAGGAGCCCCTTAGAGGGAAGTTAGTGAAATTTTTGCAAGAAAATGGTGTTGTGTTTGCATGGTCAGCAGCTGATATGCCAGGCATAGACCCGGAGTTAATTACTCACAAGCTAAACGTGGATCCAAGCCGGAAGACACTGAAACAAAAGAAAAGAAATTTTGCCCCGGAAAGACAAGAGGCTATAAAACAGGAAGTAGAAAAGCTCTTAGAGGCTGGTTTTATTGAGGAGATTCAATTTCCGGAGTGGTTAGCAAACCCTGTAATGGTGAAGAAGGCTAATGGAAAGTGGAGGATGTGTATAGACTTCACTGATCTGAATGATGCATGCCCCAAAGACTGTTTTCCGCTGCCTAGAATTGATACTTTGATTGATGCCACTGCTGGACATGAGATGCTGAGTTTCATGGATGGATTTAGCGGATACAACCAGATCAAAATGCATAAGGATGACATTCCAAAGGTATCATTTATCACTGACTTTGGTGTTTATTGTTATCTTGTTATGGCGTTTGGTCTCAAGAATGCAGGAGCCACCTATCAAAGGTTGGTGAATAGAATTTTTAAGGATCTTATTGGTAAGACTATGGAAGTCTATGTTGATGACATGTTAGTCAAGAGTCTAGTAAAGACTGATCATATAGCCCATTTAAGGGAAGCTTTTGAGGTCCTGAGGTACCACAAGATGATGTTGAATCCTACGAAGTGTGCTTTCGGAGTAGGATCTGGAAAATTCTTGGGACTGATGGTCTCAAAGAGGGGAATTGAGGCTAACCTGGATAAAATAAAGGTGATCCTGGACATGGAACCACCAAAAACTGTTAAGGATGTTCAGAAGCTTACAGGAAGGGTTGCTGTGCTAGGACGATTCATCTCCAAGTCGGGGGACAAGTGTTTGTCATTCTTCAAATCGCTAAAGAGCATCAAAGACTTTGTATGGAGTGAGGAAAACCAGAAGACATTTGAAGAGTTAAAGAAGTATATGGCCCAGGCCCCGTTGTTGGCCAAGCCAGTTCTGAGTGAAATTTTATTCTTGTACTTGGCTGTTTCAGAGAGCGCCTTAAGCGCGGTGTTGGTTAAGGAGGAATTGAAAGTCCAGAAACCCGTATACTATGTCAGCAAAATTTTGCATGGTGCTGAGTTGAATTATTCAGCTATTGAGAAATTCGCTTTAGCCTTGGTAATGGCTTCGAGAAAACTGCGTCCTTATTTTCAGGCTCACCAGATTGAGGTGCTAACAAATCAGCCCCTGAGAAATATCATTCACAGTCCCAAGGCAAGTGGGAGATTGATTAAGTGGGCAATAGAGCTGGGAGAGTTCGATCTCAAGTATAAGCCACGTACGGCAATAAAAGCCCAGGCACTAGCTGACTTCGTGGTGGAATGTACCATACCCAACCAAGAAGCCGGGGGGCAGGAAGATGCCATACCTCAAGACAAGGGAGTCGATGATGGGGGAAAAGAGAAGGATGATAAAGAATATTGGGTTCTCTATTTTGATGGGGCATCAAAAACGAACTCCAGTGGAGCAGGATTGGTTTTGCAAAGCCCTGATGGGTTCTTAATTGAGTATGCTATGAAGCTAGACTTTCCAACCACAAACAATGAGGCAGAGTATGAAGCCCTGATAGCTGGCCTTGGTCTAGCTGGGACACTTAGAGTCAAAAACTTAAAGGTCCGTGGAGACTCGAAGCTGATCATATCCCAGGTAAAGGGAGAATTTGAGGCAAGGGATGATACGATGGCTAAGTATGTTCGCCTAGTAAGGGCTGTGATGACCCAATTTAATGAATGCCATGTTGAACACATTCCAAGGGAAGAAAATGCTAAAGCAGATGCGCTATCAAAGTTTGCTTCATCTGAGATTGAAGAAAGTTCAGGAAGTGTGTACTTCCGTGTTTTGAAGACACGAAGCATAGATGTTAAGCTTGTGGCTCCCATAGGCTTGGAGACGTCATGGATTGATCCCATCAAGGCTCACATTCAAACCGGTTGGTTGCCAAGCGATGCAACTGAGGCACGGAAGTTAACTATTCGAGCATTAAGGTACTCCTTGATAGATGGAATTCTGTATAAGAGATCTTTCGTGGTTCCTTACTTGAGGTGTCTCAGGCCCGACGAGGCTCGCTTGGCTCTTGAGGAAGTGCATGAAGGTATTTGTGGGCAACACTTGGGGGGCAGGGCCTTGGCTCATAAGATAACCCGTTTAGGCTTCTATTGGCCAGAAATGATGGCTGATGCCAAAGAATATGTGAAGAAGTGTGATCGCTGTCAAAAGCATGCACCAGTTGTTAGACAACCCCCCGAGATGCTGACCTCTATCAACTCGCCTATTCCCTTTGCCATGTGGGGGATGGATATTCTAGGGCCCTTTCCTATGGCCACGGCACAAAGGAAATTTCTGATTATAGCCATTGATTATTTCACCAAGTGGATCGAAGCCAAACCCTTGGCCAAAATCACAACTAAGCAGGTTGCACAATTCCTGTGGGAAAACATTATGTGCCAATATGGAATTCCCCGTATCCTTGTCACTGACAATGGAACACAATTCAACAATGAGGAATTCAAGAAGTATTGTGAAGAAAATGAAATTGAGTTACGATTCACCTCTGTGGCTCACCCGCAAGCCAATGGGCAAGCAGAGGTAGCAAATCGGATAATCCTGGATGGACTAAAGAAGAGCATCGAGAAGTCAAGAAATAATTGGGTGGATGAGATACTTCCAATATTATGGGCCTACAGGACTACCTGTAGAGTCACGACAGGAGCAACTCCCTTCATGTTGGCATATGGGGCAGAAGCAGTAGTTCCAGTAGAGATATCACATTCCTCTCCAAGGATTCAGGCTTTCAATGCAGAAGAAAATGAGGAAGGGCAGAGGTTAGCCCTGGATTTAATCGATGAAGTGCGAGATAAAGCACATGCAAAGATAGTAGAATATCAGAAAAAGGCTTCATTCTACTACAACCTAAGGGTTAAAGAGAGGTTTTTCAAACAAGGTGACCTAGTCTTGAGAAAAATAGAGGCTTCTGGTGTCGGACAGAAAGGAAAGCTTGCCCCGAATTGGGAAGGGCCGTACAGAGTCAAGAGCATTCAGGGTAGAGGAACCTACAAGCTGGAAACTATGGAAGGTTTTGAAGTCCCGAGGACCTGGCACGCACAAAACCTGAAGGTTTACTACGTGTAAGATAGGCGAAGTACGATTCTCACTTGTCATTGTGACAAGTAGGTTTAAAAGCACCTTGAAGCTTTGCTTGCGTAGGATTTTATATTCCAGTAGAATTTACATTGTCTAGTTATTGTTGATTAGGGTCGAACCCATGCTGTGTAAGGTTTTGGAAAACCAGACTTCATATTAAAGAGTTTGAAATTATTTCTATCTAAGGATGTTTAAAGTTCAAATGCGTATTAAGATTGTAAAGTTAAAACAGAAAGAGGCAAGAAAAGCAACATATGAAATATAACCCCGAAGGGTAACAAGTTTAGATATGAATAAAGTTCAAAAAGAAGATATACAAAAAGTTAGGCCTTGGAAGGCTGAGATTCCTCAGAAACACTATCCGAAGTCTCCTCAGAAGTCTCAGTCGTTCCTTCGGACGTCTCGGTTGTCCCCTCCGAAGTCCCTGTAGAAGTTCCCTCTGCAGGAGATGCTGGCTATTGAGGCGCTGCTTTTGGAGGCTCTTCCACCCTGGCCTTCTTAGCGACAGGCTCAAACTCCTCTTCGGAAGAATCTTCCTCCTCTCCGTCCTTGATCATAACAGCAAGCTTCTCAGTAACACCTCCAAGCTCTGAAACCCGCACAGGGCAAGGAAAGGGGGACTGCTCAAGGACCTCTGGAAACTCATCCTGGATGGCCTCCACAGCAGCATCCCAGCCCTCTTTATAGCTAACTGGGTGAAGAAGGGCATCATGCTCCACCATCAAGTCCTTGAATTCTTGGGTGTCCATCCAGCCATCAAAGGCTTTATCCTTCTGCGCCTTCAGAATGACATTTTCGGCCCGGGCCGTCTCCAGGTCAGAAGTGGAAGAGGCCAGTTGAGCTTCAAGGGCCTCTATTTTTTGGTTGGCCTCCTTCAACTTCTTGTTGGCATCTTCCAGGCCAACCTTCCAAGCCTTAGCTTGGTGAATTACCCCTTGGAAATGGGCGTTAGCCTGCAAGAGAAACAGCGAAAGTTTAGAAAAGAAACATGGAAAGATAAGTACGAAGGGCATAAGTAAAGGACGTACCGTCGCCAGAGCCTGGGCTCCAAATAGCTCATTCCCCTCTAAGTCCTGTTGAAGGACAAAATCTTGATAATCCACCGGGGAGATGGAATGCTTAGACCATTCCTTGGACAGCGCCGTGCTGCCCACAATTGAGTCCTTGCCCCGGATCCCCCAAGCAGGTTGAAAATAGGCCCCTGGCCTCTGCTTGGTGTGCAGAACTTGGCTGGGGCCTTCCTCATCTGGCTCCGTTGCCTGAAGAAGGAACTCGGGGAAGCGGTCACCCAGTCGAGGGTCTTTAAAGATCTTCCCGGCCCTCTTCATCCTGGTTGTCTCCAGGTCCTTCGGCTTGGTAGCCTCCTCAATCTTCTCAGCCACTGCAACAAACAAAGTCAGTTGAAAACCAATGAAATAAAAGTGCAGGAAATAAAGGAGGTAAGAAAGGGAACTTACTTTTCTTATTAACGGGCGAAAGGCCGCGTTCTACCAGGACGGTCTCCCGGATAAGGTCCCAAGAATGGGAAGTACCGTTGTCTTGCGTAAGGAGGTTGAAATCTCTAGCCTCCTCCTCAGACAAAGTTATGTCATTTGGGCTCCCGTCCACGGCCAGCCCAAAGGATGATCGAAACAGGGAGCCCCAATCTCCACCTTCCCAAATAATAAACAAAAAATCTTTCTTCCACCCCAAGTTGTTGTCAGGGATGGACTTCCCATTCACGATATGGGGGATAGTGGGGCACTGGTTGATAGAAACCCAACCCGGACTTTTATCAGGGCTGTTTTTGAACTGAAAAATCTTCCTGAAGACAGCAATAGATGTGGGGACGTTGTGCTTGGCACATTGCGATAGATAGCACAGAATCAACCTCCAGGAATTAGGGGGAAGTTGGAAAGGGCTGATGCCCACATCAGCCAGTAGCAAAGGAATGAATGGATGAAAAGGGAGTCTAATACCTGCCCTTAGAGTATCCCTATAGACGCATAGCGCGTCCTTCTTCCACTGACAGGCCCTGTCGGCCGGACCCGCAAGAACCAGCTTAAAAGGCTCCTTGATTTTTAAGCAGCTGCTCAACTTTTCCAGCTCCTTGGGATCCCGTAAAGCACTAATATGATCGTGCGCGTCCAGATGCGCATCAGACGGATACTCGTCCCCTCGAGTGTTGATCATGTCGATTAAGGAAGTATACCTCGATCGAATAGGAAAATCGTTGGACTTTCTAGCCACGTTCATCTTGGCCAAGCGAGTCATTCTTTTGTTAGCCATCTGAAAAAAGTAAGGGGCACGTAAATAGGCTATCTTAAAATGGCACACAATGGAAAAATAGACACGAAAAGCAAAGGGAGGAATCTTACCTGAAGAAGCGCTCCTGAAAAAGGCTTTGAGCTCCGACTTGCTATTATTTCTCTGAGAATCTTAGCAGGAAGATAAAGAAGAAAACTAATAAATGAGAAATTGAGGAGTAATAGCCTTTCCTCATTCCTTTATATAAGAGGAAAAGGAAGTTGAAGGGACGAAAAGTCCATTGAGGACAAAAGCCCATAAGAAAAAGCCCAGAAAAAGGAATATTCTAGAATATTCCTAGGAATTCTAGAGCATTCTAAACAGGGTGTATTAAGCCCAGTAATATTTGGTAAAACCCAATAAAGAGGCCCAGAAATATTTGAAAAGCCCAATAAAGAGGCCCAGTAATATTTGAAAAGCCCAATAAAGAGGCCCAGTAATATTTGAAAAGCCCAATAGAAAAAGCCAGGCCCAAATCCAATTAGGATTTGGAAAATTCAATTTTAGCCCTAAAAAATGTAAGGACCAATGGAGAAGGCTAGAAAAAGACCAGAATCCAGGTCGAGATCCAGGTCGTGAATCCTGCCCGAAATCTTTCGAGCAGACACCCGAAAATAACGGGTAATAAAGACCAGATTTCAGGTCGAAATCCAGGTAGTGAATCCTACTCGAAAACTTTCGAGCAGGCACCCGAAAATAACGGGCAAAAAAGACCAGGATCCAGGTCGAAATCCAGGTCGTGATCCCTGCCCGAAATTTTTCGACTAGGCTCATGAAAACAACGAAAAAAATAGGATTAAATTGAAGTCGAAATTTCGACCAGGAATGAGGTCGAATTAGCCAAGCATCTTTCAGGAATAAAGAATAAAAACCCAGGTCGAATTTCGACTAGGATCCTGGTCGAAATCCAGGTCGTGGATCCTAGTCGAAATCCTTCGACCAGGAATCAAGAAAATCAAAGAATTTTCGACCAGGATTCAGGTCAAAATTTCGACTAGGATCCTGGTCGAAATCCTAGTCGATGGGTTCAAGATCAGAAGCTAAAAGTGGGGAATTGACGACCTAGATCCAGGTCAAAATTTCGACTAGGATCCTGGTCGAAATCCAGGTCGTGAATCCTAGTCGAAATCCTTCGACCAGGATGACAAGGCTGACCCCTATTTTCGACCAGGATCCAGGTCGAAATTTCGACTAGGATCCTGGTCGAAAAAGGGGTGGAAATCTGAAAAATCCCAGAAAATTAGGGAAAAATCCCAGAAAATTAGGGAAAATCCCAGAAAATTAGGGGAAATCCCAGAAAATTAGGGAAAAATCCCAGAAAATTAGGGAAAATCACAGAAAATTAGGGAAAAATCCAGAAAATTAGGGAAAAATCCCGGAAATAAGGGAAAAATTCCTGGAAATTAAGATAATTCCTGAATAAAAGGAAAATTCATTGTAAATGTGTAGGTCGCTCCACACTTTACGGAAAAACGAAACACTGTAAGGGAATGAATAGACTTAACTTCTGCGAAACCAAATCAATGTTTCCCAAAAGTTGGGGGGCAAATGATAGGGATAAATAAATTATGATTGTGTAATTAAATACTGCATTAATTGTACAAGCTGTGGACTGCTAGGCCCAATAAAAAGATATGCGATACTTAGACCAGAAAGGTTAAGCCTGATGGACCAGATCAGGCCTGATGGAATAAAAAAGGCCCAAAAGCCCTGGTTATTAATTAATTTCATAATTAATTAATAAGGGAAAAATCAGATGTTGAGAAGAGTCCCGATAAGGATATAAATCCTTAGAGATTAGCCTCAAGGGGACCTAAAAGGATAAAGAATCAGTTTCCTACTATCTAGGACTCCAAAGTCCATTCTAATTATGAGACTTGCCCACCAAGTCTCCTATACCAAGTCCAATTCAACGGCTCCCAACATCTATATAAGGGGCCTCACCCCACAAATCATAACTACATTTTTTGGCTTGATTCTCTAATTCACAGAGATACGTAGGCATCTCGTAAAGGAAGATCGAGCCACGAAACACGAGAGCAGCCATTAAAGGCCTTGAGCTCCCGAATCTTAGTAATAAATACAGCAAATAATAACCTTAGTTTTTTATCCATAACAACTATGAACTTGGCAAGAGTTCTTATTATCTTAGTGAACTTATTATCTTAACGTCACATCATCTCTGAGGTTTATAACGCTTCGCTCTGATACCATTTCTATAACACCCCCAAATCCGGGGTCGGGGATCCGGGTTGTCACGAGTTCCATTTCCCTTAATAACACCCAATCTTAATAAACAATCAACTACTCTGTACTGTGACCCCACAATAAACACACACACCACAAGTTATAGTCTCAGAGATGAATATCCAAAAATAATCACAAGTCGTTTTATTCCACAATTATATGCCAATACACCTTAAAAAGGTTTCTGAATAAATTTACATTTCTTTGCCATTATTACAATTCATAAATATACTTAATCTGGTACATCAAAAGTTGAAAGCCTAGCCTATTGGTAGTTCCTACCTCAGCTACAGCAACATCAACGCCTATAGGAAACTGCGGAACGTTTCCTATCCGCTCGCGAATTGGGAGCTTGGTCCTGTTCATCTTGTCTATCTGATGTTGTGTGATGAAAGAAGAAAGCAAGGGTGAGCAACAAGCCCACCAAAATAATATGTATAATGATTTACAATATATGAGCATTCTCATAATACTCATGAAAGTCTTGGTCAAGAAGAAATGAACCAAGTTGATATCTTAACGTGACCAAGTCGCAAAATATTCAGTATATATGTATATATACTTTTCAAAATTTTGGAAGTCTTCTTCCATGCATAATATACACAGAGTTCCAGTTTATAACTGTATAAAAATATCGTTGCAAGGTGATCTCATATATCTAACCTTGTCTCAACGTTTTTCTGAAAATCTTTGTCATGCATAAGATAATCATTTACTAGATATAAGTTTAAAAGATGAAGTTACAAGATACTCCAATATACTTATATCTTTTCTAAATACTACTTGAACTACCACCGTTCAAGTTATAATTAGTTTCAAAAGTTCATCACATAGATGAGACTACAAGATAATACTTGAATAGATTCAATCTTTGAAATATTATTGAATGAAATGAAGTTACGAGATACTATTAAGTCCCGATATATATATACACCTATATATATCTCTCATACATTTCCTGAAAACCTCTGTCATGTAAAGTATGAACAGAGTTGCAATATCCAATGAATTTGGAAAGAAAAGAATTTTGGCATAAACCTGATATCTTGCTGATCAGGCAAAGATACCAATAAGTAACCTTTTCTACTAGTAGATGGATGAATCCCCCACCGGTCATCACCCTGGCCACATAAGGACCTTGTGCTGGACCGCCACCCGGCCTCTTACGCGTTGATGGACTGCCACCCAGCCACTTACACTTTGATAGACCGTACCCCGGCCTGTCGCTTATGCCGACTCAATTAGATGGGCTTACTTCCCGAACGTTGGGTAAGTAATCAATTCATTTGTTTTCTCAAAACAGCAACCACGTTGCGAATGTAAAATGCACCATAGAGCTGGATCCCCCAGGTATTGAGCGAGTATTTAAATCCCCTTTGAAAGGAAGATCTTAAATATAAAAAAAATGAGTTTTGGGGTCCACTCTAACTTTTAAAAATCATTTTGAAGACTCGAAAACACTTTAAAGAGTGTTTGGAGTAATGTTGATTTAATGAAATAAATGAGTCCCAATATATTAGAAAATATCTGAATATTATTATTTAAATAATATTCCCATAAAGAATAATCTTTATAAAAATAATTGAAGTAGAAGTTTTAAAACTTATACTTGAAATGAGTATTAAATAACCAAAGATATACTTATACGAAAGTACTATCTTTATTTGAATAATCAAAGATAAGTTTGATTATCGACACCTTATTCTTTAATAAAATAAAGAACATATCTCAGCAAATAATCGGAGTCATAGATCCTCAAATGAATATTCAAATAATATTCATTAAATTATATAAACTGAGTCATAAGCCCTCGAATGAATATTCAAATAATATTCAATAAATAATATAAAAGAGTCATGAATGAATATTCAAATAATATTCAAATAATAAAATAAAAGGAGTCATAAGTCCTCGAATGAATATTCAAAATAATATTCATTAAATAAAATAAAGTTATCGAATAAACCTTATTCGATTAATAGTTTTAAAAACTATATCAATATATATATAAATATATATTATACTCGGGAGCCTCGCCTCCCGGTTTTAGAAATATGTTCACCTTTTATCCCCTATACTAAGGGTAAACTCAAATATCGCTTATCTCTAGCATAGGTATTATGCAACTATAAGCATTTGAACCAACAGATATATAAATCAAGAATACGAAACAGGCATGCATATGTACCATATCACATGCTACAATATATCGCAAGAATTTGCTAATAACAAATATGCATTTATCGCAAGATCATGCATATACACATATACATCACAACAATAGTTATAACGGGTAGAAAACTTGCCTGAGCGACTGGGGGTTACAAATGGCTCGGGACGAGTCTGGTAACCTATAAGCAACAAGTAAGTTGGAATTAAACCAAAGTCACTTGTAAATCTACACTCTAACCAACTCAGACTCTAACGCTCGTTTTGCGCTTACTGATTCTCTTAAGTCACTCGAGTACCCTCGGCTCCACCATTTTTAATAATTTAACCATTACGAGTTTTAAGGTGATTCCTTTGCGAGTGTCTTACCAACTGCCTATTACACCTTACATAATTGTTTCATACTCCAATTAGTCCTTTAAGGTCTTTAACCAAGGCTTCAAAGTAAGGCGAGGGGTAATGGTTCGGTCGCGAAACGCCGTTACTTAAAACGGTCATTTCTCCTAAACCGTACATCGGAATCAGACGAACTACATATCAAAACGAAGCTCGTAACATGAACTATCTAATCATGGCAATGGTCAAAACCTAGCAGTGGGTTCAAGGGTTCTGATGTTAAGAACAAAAACAGTCTACGGTAAATCGGGCATTACGATGGCTATGTTTACGCGATTTCCCAAATTTAAACCATTCCAAAACAACCACCAATCAACCCCAAATCAATCATACAACCAACATCCATCCAAAACACACTCCAACAGCCCTAACAACTCAATATTATCAACTTTATACTATCCTCAAACATGAACTAAAATTTATACTTAAGTTCATTAACCAATAATCAAGATTTACAACTTCAAACTCATTACAAATCCAACCACACTCTAAGTATACCAGGATCATGTTCCTCATGAACTATAACAATTAAAAACATTCCTAATACTCAAAAGTAAAGCTAGGGTTTGAAGTTTTATACCTTCTTGAAGCTTTTAATCAATGAAAGATCCTTGGAATGCCCATGGAAGCCTTGATCTATGCTTAAGCTACCTTGTCCTTACAAATAAAATCAAGAATCAAAAATTTGTTCTTGAAAGTTACTATTCACCCTAAACTTTTAGGAATTGATTAACTAGGTAAACCTTGGATTCTTGGATCCAAACTTATAGCATAACTAAGTTATGAATTATGGAAGCTAAAGAAACAAACCTTATAATTTTTGAAGGTGTGTAGCTTGAGTTTTTGAAAAACTCCTCCTTGTTTTTCTTTCAAAAGCCGAGAGCAAGATGAAGAAGATGAAAAAAAAATTTGTGTTTTGCTTTGATTTGTTTTGGTTGGTTGTTTTTAGCTTGCTTTTGGTTAATTACCTTTTTAACCATCAACTTTGTGTGGTTCTAAATCAACCACACCTCCTTCCCCCTCATGTCATGCTTATGTCACATTTGTTATGTCATCATCCCTTACTTGCCCTCTTCTCATTGGTTGGGTGACATCATCCCCTCTAATCTCTTTGATTAGCTTCCTAATTTTTTGCCTAATGACCGCTGATCTGTTATACGGTTCGCTTAACTTTCGTTCTCGTTTCTCGTTTGAGGGATCATACCCGGGATCTTATTACTTGGGTTCCCTTAACCTTTCTCAATACATTATATTCCTTTTATGATCCTCTCTTATAATCCTTGAATTTAAATCCTTTTAATCATGTTACCTTATACTCAATTCTTTCCGTATCTAGTGGATTTCCGGGAAAAATCAAAGTGTTCGAATTTGGATTCTGACGATCTTTACATACACTTATTTATCGTATAGAGTACTAATAATATCCCAGAAGATCAATAACAGAACCCCTACATAGTGTGGCATGAAAAGTTTTCTTATTCAGCATAATCTGCAAAATCACTATTCATAAGGGTTTCAAAAATTTCCAAAATTTAGGGTTATTACAAAATACCTTTTTTTGAGAGATGTCAAAAGAATTTATAGAAAGATAAGGTATTGTCAAGGTCTTAATACTTATCTTCTTTTTGAACTCTTCTGCTGACTCGTCATCCGATTCTAGATACTTCTTCACGTTCCAAGGATATCGATAATCTCCATCGTCGTCGCATCGTAGTCTCAAAGGATTCTACAATAGAAGTTTGCAGCTTTCCGGAGTTCTATCCAGCTGAACACAACCATCTCGAACGAATGCGCCTATCTTAACTTACTCGTTGGTACTATATTTAATAGTCCAACAGGAACTTGATATGAGCTCAAGCGTCCTCACATAGCTATACACACTCCTACACACTCTCGTTTCTAGTTTACTATAACCTCAGCTCTGATACCAACCTGTAATGCCCCCAAATCCGGGGTCAGAGGATTTGGTAGTCACGATGAAACCTCAATCCAAATCAACCTGTTTAATCAATATACAAATGCCAGCGAAAAATATTTAGCATCTATGACCCCAAACTAATCCAAGATCTTTTAAGGTTACAGTGCTAGAAACAAGATATCCAAATCCTACAAATAGATTTTTACTTTCTTTTAAAACTCTTTTCAATAATTTCAAACCTTAAAACTTAACCCGCTAGTATAACTTCGAAAAGAAGTATAGTAGGCCCAAATACAATACACCACTATAATATAATATAATATAAATAACTTTACACAATAAAACTTACACTAGTCCGCAAACCCTGGACCAACCACCTTCCAAAAGCTTCTTCTTTGCTTCCTTGAATTACGTGATTAAATAGCGCAAGCTAATCCACACTGGAGTTTAAATTTGAAAACAGACAAATATGAGCGAAAGAAATGCTCAGCAAGTTCAGTATAATATATAGATGGTCGTTTTGATATAAAACTGACACCTGTATTAGAGCAGAACATTTAAAATCATAATTGCTGAAATAAAAAATTTAGTTAAGGAATCCTAGAATTGATTCCACCTCAGTATTCAAAATCCTTTTGATATTTTTGAGCGAAATGCTTCAGCAATACTTTGAATCTTGACGAGAATAAAACTCGTAAAACTGTGTTTACGGAATTATCCTAAACAACAATAACATAAACCAATGATTATGAACGGAATCATAAACCTTATTCAAAATCCAGCTCTTGATATTAATACTCATTTTGTTGTCATATCAAATTAAATATCAATACGAACTTTGATGCTCACAACATCCTGTACTGAAGTCAACATCAATCATCTACACTAATACCACCTTTGATATTTAACAACAAAGTAAGTATCAGCATAAATTAGAAAATGAATCAAAACTGCATTTCACCATTAATCAAAAACAGAAACAGTTGTTAAATCATTTATTCTATGATTATCAAAAACAATATAAAAATTTAGATTGGGATCTTTCACCGACGGACGTACTATCACATGCTGATCAGCCCGTGTAATAGCACAAGGTCATGATTCATAGAAACATGTCCCTAAAACATGAGTACTCAAATAAAAAGGCAATATATCTGCCTGTGGCACAAATTGTGTCATACTATTTCACATGACATTTAGCAATAGCCCTCCGTTGGACCGTCCGCCCCGGTCACTTACGCATTGATCCAAACTTAAAACCTTTTATTGAAAAGGTGTCATAATAATTGACACCCAAATTAATTTTATTCCCCCATTTACTTGGGTAGGAATATTCGCAACCAATTCATCTTTCTCAAAATCCAAAATATTTATAAATCCAATAATTTGATGAGTAAAAACATTTAACTATTCTGAACATAGAATAGCAGAAAGTTCTTGCATAATAAGCATTGAATTCAGCGATATGTAAAACATTTATATATTCTGAACTGAAAATAGAGAAAAAAATACTTGCATAATAGAATTCAAAAATAAATATCACTTGAACAATAAGTGATGATATGGATACTTGCCTTTGGGTTTTTAGCATTTAGCCACACTCGTAGAAACATAATTATCTCAGTCTAGTATCTCAAGGCATCACCGTCTTTCCTTTTGACAATTCACTGATGTGCTGCTCTTGCGATTCCTAGAAGCCAGATATCCAATACCATTCCATTTCACTCTTTATCCAACATCTTGTCCTGATCAACTCGAATGTTCCGTATTTATAATTAAAACATAATACTTTAATCGTCTAAACGATAATTACTCGACGAACTGCGCGTCAAAACCATATTGTCTACCCATACGATAGCCCACACATAAGGAAAACAATCAAATACAAGACTCTTGACTCATGCAAGCACATAATTCACATAACATATAAACACATAATCCATGTATCATATAGTTCATATAACACATGCCTCGGCTCATCAAAAAGGTTCGACTCAGTACGTTTAAAACTGAAATCGAGTCAAAATGTGTCTTTTTGGTAAATACGCGGCTTAGAATTAACTTGCAAAAGAAGCGATCTTTCAAAACAAAAAGGATTTGGGTCTCGAAAGTATTTTTAATGAAAGCGGAATATTTTTCTAAGTCTAGACGCGTTCATTTCGTATTAAACGGACGAACGATTTATTTATTACCAATAAAATAAGAATAAATCAATTAATAATATTATTAATTGATTTTTAAATACTCAAATATAATTTTAAAAGCTCAAAAATAACTTTTAAGTATTATTTGAATTAATTATAAATAATTATACTTTATTTAACTATTTATAAATATAATTAATTGATTAAATAAATTAATCAATTAATTAAATCATAAATAATTAATTAAAATAAATTATAAATAATTAAATCAAATTTGAATTTTTGAAAATAATATAATAAAATAATTTTTGGAATTAAAATTAGAATTTTGAATTATTTTTTAAAAAAATCTGCACAAACAGATTTAGGATCGGGGTTAGGGTTTTTGTGGATTTAAACTGGGTTATTAACGGGTCAAAACCGGGTTTCCCAAGAACCATCTGGGTCCTCAAGAACATCGGACGGAATCTGGGTTTAATCCCAGATTCCGGTGACCTTGACGGACTCCGGTGAGTTCCGTCCAGGGTCCAAACACCCCGTTCAACCCACGGTTCGCACCTCAAAACATTTATGGCTTCCCAGACACCCTATTTCAGCCGTAATCACCAACAACCTTCCCTGAAATCCCATTTTCCGGGTAAATCTCCATAAAAACTGGAGAATCAACGAGCTTTTCCGATGAGACTATAATTAAATCGCTTCTTAACTAAAACCAACAATTTATACACGAAACTGAAGCTGATAAAACTTATAATCCATTATGTTAGGTCACACTTTCACTGTAGAGGGGGTGAATACAGTGTTTATTACAATCAAATCAAACTTCAAGAACTTATATAACAGAAAACAAACTTTATTGAAACAATAAACTCTGTTACAATCTGGAACTGTTATCTCTCAGTGATGAACAAAATATCACGAGAGCTGCTAGGGTTACAGTAAATAATATTCTCGATAATGATAACACTTATAGTATAAACCCTATGTCTGTGTTTATATATTACACAGTTACAAGATAATCGCTAATTGATATGGAATATAATTCTGCTTCCTAATATATATCAATCAGATATCTTTTCTTCCAAGTATTCCATTCTTTACGGAATTCCTTCTTCATGCATATCTCTTCTTATGTTTATCTTGATCTTCTTAACTTTAATCAGCTACTGTCCTTATCTGATCGTCCTTCAGCACTTAAGTTCTGATATCTATCTCCTGATGCTTATCTCCTGATAACATAAGTACTGATATCCCTTAAGTCCTGACATCCAGTATAAGTACTGATCAGTTAAGTACTGATTTGTCCTGTTCAAATAAGATCTGAAATCTAAACATAAAACATATTAGCCATGACATTATCAAATATATCTAACAATCTCCCCCAACTTGTAAATTAGCAAAATATACAAGTTTAACGGATATTTGATGATGTCAAAAACATTAAGTACAAATGCATGAGAATTAAGACAAGATAACTACAACTTACAGTCCTTAAAGCTTTTACCAATTCAACTTCTGATAACAACTTTAGTCTGTATACACATCAGAATTTAAGCAGTTGTAGATCTTCGACTTGGCTTCATCATTTTCTGATCTCTCTGATGTCAGGAGTTGTTCTGAGATAATTCTTCAACAAACATTTCTCAGCATATCTGAGTTCATCAATCATTCTCCGTTTGACATCTTTAAGCTCTGCAGTATCTTCACCAGTTTGAAATATTGCAGCTCTGAGATCATTAATCTTTGCTTTTCTCAACTCCTGATCTAGTCTTATGACATAAGCTTTGTCAGACTCTAGATTAAATTCAAGCCCCTTAATACCAAGATATGTTCTGATCTGTGCAGTATTAGGCTTCATATCAACAATATCACCATTGTGATTTCTGTACTTTGGAATATATATGCTGTCAGACTTAACAGAATAAAGTCTTTTCTGTCTCTGAATCTGTTCTTTCAAATAGTTTGCAGCAGTCCCTGTCAATCTGTCATCCACTTGAAGTAAGAATAATACATGCTCCAATTCTTCAAAATACTTCAATGGAATGGCATTTTGTCTTATATGATATACCCTACCATCTGTCATGAAATACAACAAGATGTGTTCCTTCAAGTAGGTATGGTAAACTATTTGTACAGATTCCAGTTGATTCAATCTTTCAGGAGTTGCTCCAATACCTGGTTCACTCAAGGAAGTTGGATCATTGGTAGTATTGTGTACTCTTCTTTCATCAGCACTTCCCAATCCAGTTTTATCTCTTGCTTCCTTTCCAGTAACTACTCTAGCTTCAAAACGACTTGCAGTAGTCTTCAAAGGTTGAGTTTGTTTTGCTTTAGTAAATCCTGGTAGGAGTATTTTTTATCTTCCTTCTGATATCAAGTTAACTTGAGCTGTGTCAGAGGTTACTTGCTTCTTTTGAATATCAGAACTTTTAATTTCTTGACTCTGAACAACTTGAGCCATGTCAGAGGTTGTTTTAAGAACTTTTCTTGAAGTCAGAGCAAGATTATCTTTGTTATCAGTAATTTCTTCATCTTCAGGAGGTACATAAACTTTAACAGGTTCACCAACCTTTTCTTTACCCTTGGATCTTGGATCTATCTTTGGTTGTGATTTAGCAAATGTTGCTTCAGTTTGTGCCTTTTCTTTAATCACAATACCTTTAAGTTTTGGAAGTGACTTTTTACCAGAAGCTTCAGATTTAGATGTGGCTTTCTTTGATTTAAGTCTAGCTTCTTCTTCCTTTAAACTTTCCAAGTCCATTCCCGGATTTTCTTGAAGAAATAACTGTCTTGACATTTCTTCATCAAGATCTAGAAGTTCATCAGAATTTATTCTTTTACCAGTATCAGAACTTAATCTCTTCCCAGTATCAGAACTTATCCTGTGACTTGCAATTTCAGCATTTCTTGATGAGAATCTTTTACCTTGACTATGACCTCCACCCATTCCAGAGTTTCCTTGGTCATCTTTTTCATCATCCTTTCCTTGCAGTGTCTTGTCATTCTTGCATTTGGACTTAATTACTTTCTCCCCCTTTTTGGCATCAGCAGGAAGTAGAAGAGAGATAAGCAATTCCACTAAAGATTGGATTTCAGTCAATTGTGATTGCTGAGAAGCTTGATTTTGCAGAATTTGATCAATCTGTGCTTGTTGACGATCTTGAGTCTTCTCAATATCAGCAATCCTGTCAATAGAAGGTTGAAAGAACTTTTTCTTATCAAGTTTCCAAACTTGTTCCTGCTTGATTAAGTTCTCCTGAATCTTGTGTATTTCTGCATGAGTAGTTGAATTAAGACCTTGTAGATGTTTAGTACTCAATGCAGAGACACGAAGCTGGGTTTTGAAATCATCAGAATTTAACATTTCATCAGCTTTAGTCAAGTGCTCAGTAAGATGTAACGCAGATGGAATACATGAGACTGAGTTCCATTCCTTAGTCCACTCCTGACCTGCAGGAGTTTCACTCCAAGGCACTGGTGGTTCCTCTGTAACAAACTTCTTTACTAGTTCAGACTTAGAAAGAGAAATATGTCCTGAAGGACCTGCTGCATCAGTATCTGCAGTTGGAGCAGCATCACCAGTATCTCCAGCATGTGCAGCATCAGAACTTATAGAATCAGTATCATCTGATATAATAGCAGTGTGAGTAGCAATGGAGGCTTCAGCATCCTCTAATTGCTGAGCTGATGCTAAGTTCTGATCAACAGCCATATCCTGATGCTCACCTAAAGTCTGATCATCAGTGTCTAGATGCAGAGAAGGTGACTTAGATAATTCCGGAGTTTGAATAGCATCAGGAACAGGTGTTGGCAAAAGATTTGTTGCTGTTGGAGCTTCTAAGAAAATTACTCCAGGCACAACTAAGTGTTGAGCAGCATTATCAGCACTTGTGCCTTGATTACCAAGAGACACAGAAGGGGAATTAGCCTTGTCAGATACTGTTTCCTGAGATGGAGTGGATGGAGAAGAAGTAACTGGAGCACATTCTTTTTCTTGTGAGAGCAGAGATTCCTGATCCCCTTCCTTAGCTGCTTCCTCCTCATCATCTGAAACTGGCCTTTGTGCCCTCTGTTTCTTGTATTTCCTTGGTAATTTAGAGTCCTTGGAAGTTTCAGGAATTGTCATTTTTCTAAGCCTCTTGAGAAGCTTAGATCCTCCAAGTTCAGAATCCTTCTGAGAAATCTTTTTCTCAGCTGCAGTTACCACAGGTTCTGAAGAAAGAATCTGTTCCTCAGAATCTGATTCATCTCTCAAAGTAATCCTCCTCTTCTTCTGAGGTGTTTGAGAAACAGTCTTTGTTCTATTTGACTTAGAAGATGTAGGCTTCACATAGGACTTGAGATATGTTCTGAGAGATGGTTGAGAGGTTTGAGGTGGCTGAGTAGAGGTGGTAGGTGCTGATGAACCAGGTTCTGATGTTTGAACATCAGGATAAAGTGCAGTGTACTTCACAGGATCATAGGTGATTAAGGCTTGTTTGACTTGATAAAGGTATTAAGAGGGGTCTTAACACAGCCTTTTTATTATCAGAAGATAATAAATCAGTAAAAGCTCTCTTAGCTATTCTGAAAGATGGAATTAGATCACCAAAATTTTGGGGCTGATTACAACAAAAACTATAAATAAGCTGACAAAATCTTGCAAAATATACAGTATTGCGATCTTCTGTCATCCTATCCCCAATAAAACCTAAGACTGCTCGTGCATAATCAAAATCAGTGTGATTTAGAAGTGCATACCCAATTTGTTGGCTGAATATGGGAATTGCATCAAAATTTGAACATTTGTTGGCGAAAGCTTTGGTAATGCAATCAAAGAAGAAACTCCATTCCCTCCTTATGAAAGATCTCTTCAACTATCCAAGCTTGGTCAATGTTCCTTCATATCCCAGACTAACCATCATGTGTTGAAGAACTGAGTCATCAACAGTAGAATAAACACAGTCCTCAGGTAGCTGTAATGCCTGTCTAACCGTAGACAGAGTCACAACATACTCATGTTCCCCTGATAAAAATATTAAACTTGGGGACCCTTGAGCACCACCATTGTCATATACTCCACTCCTCCAAAACTCCAGTACTTGAACTCCAGAAATGGATGTAGGCTCAGTTAGAGCAAACCCAATATCAGAACTAGTGAGAAAGTCCTGAATGAAATGAAGTTCAGAGGGTGCCTCTGTAGTGTTTAGTATCGCAGAGAAGTTATTAGGAACAAACTTTGCTCCATCAAAAAGAATGTCCTTGGGTGCCATTATGTTTGGAAAGAAATCGGTAACCTGTAATGTGTTTGAGAAAATGCCTCTTAAAAGAAAATCGTCAGTAGATGAGAGAGGTGAAAAGTAAAGAGAGAGATAAAATATAAAGGTAAATAAAAGATTTGACAATCTTTGCTCTCTTTTACTTATACACAAAAAGTAACCGTTGAGGACACATGGCAGACATGCATTTAAAAGTAGTGGTAAATACCTTGACACCTGTCATGCATAAAGAAGGCAAAAAGTAATGGACACGGTAAATAAGGAATAATTACCACCCACTTGCAGTTTTTCAAGGAAAAACCGTTCCACTTACCTAGATTCCATTAATCAAGGTGAATCAGTTTTAATTTAAAATTGAAACTGTTCCCACTAATTCAAATATTTTACTCTGCAATATCAATATTCTGAAAAAAAAACTGTGTGTGAGAATAAGTAAAATCAATCAGTTAAGTAAGTACTGATAAGACATTATCAGAACTTAAAGTCAGACATAATTTATACGATCATCAGAATATTTATCAGGAGTTATCAATGCGTATCAAAATTTCTCAGAGACAAGATCATAAGACAAAAACAAATTCCATTAATATATCAAAATAATACATTGATGAAATTGAAATTACATCAGAACTTTTACAATCTTGTCCTAAGTTTCTAAATCTAACATCAACAGCCTTAGTCCTAGCTAAGAAGCCTGACAAAGCTGAGGATGAAGAAGAACAGGAAGAAGACGAGATTAAGTCATCTTCCTCTTCCTATCTTCGACAAACAAGATAGCGAGTCGAATGATTCGCTCTTGCTGACGGATAGCTTCCCGCCTTTCCTCCTCCAATCGATCAAGATGAAGCTGGTAGTCCATCTCGAAGAACAGAAGTCGGTTCAGCACCGCCTGTGGGACAGAGCCCCATATCTCTTCAGGAATGGCAGTTACATGCCACTCCTGCTGCCAGTCGGCGCAGCTTAGCTCCATATGAAAATTTTGGTAATTCAAAAACATGTTGAATCGGACCATGATGTTTTTGAAAAAGAATATGAAGTTAAGATTGTGAGAAAAAAATGATGGGAAGGCTAATTTGAAGTGGCTGTTTATATAGGCAAGAGAATGCCAGGAGACGCGAAGATATTTAATGCTGACAGATAGAGTGAAGTCTACCTCGTCTCCCTAGACTTGAAAAAGAATAACAGTCATTTGAAAAGGAATGGGCACATGTAACAAGAGTGAACTGTTCAAGGACGAGTGCCATTAGTCCTACCCATAGACTATTAATCTTCCACTTCAACATTACTAAATTTTACTCAAGGATAAGTCAAGTAAAGTGTTAGACTGAAAAATCAGAACTTAGACCTATACCAGAACTTAACAGTCATCAGAACATAATGTCTTAACTCGAACAAGGAATATCTATCTTAGTAAGTTTTCATACAAGTTCTGAGTTATAGTCTTCAGAACTTAATCATCAAAACATATAACTAGAACGTGTCCTCAGAATTTGTGCAAGGTGACACAGTGACTGTTTGTCTAAAAGAACATAGACCACCACAAAAATTTCATCATTCATATGGAGTGATTTGTGTGTGCATTAAGCTAAATGACTAATAAAGAGTAAAGTCTGATTTACTTCAGTACATCTTAGAAATAAGTCATAATTAAAATTTTGCTAAAGAGCTGTCATTATCCTGAAACCTACTGATAAATGAGTTCATGCATGAGTCCACCTCAACTGTTTTTGTGCTAATTTTATGCATCTTTTTAAATTCTATTTTACAGTGGCTTCTCAGTGTAAGTGAGTTACGACTGCTTATCAGAATTTATGCTATTATCAGAGTATTTCTCCAGTAATCATAGAGTGTGAAAAGTCACCAAGAAAATATTTTGCTTTTCTAGTGCATATTTACTTAATACCAGCTATGCACTTGGGTCGTTCCATTCACATTTTTACTCTAGATCTCAAAGGAGTACCTGATATTATTCTTTGATTCTTTTTCTTCTTCTTTTGATAAGTGAGGTTTATCAGCACTTAGTACATTCAGCAGTTTTACTAGAATCAGAACTTAAACAGATGAGTAGCATTATTCTAATTTGGGACTTAGTAATAAGATGAATAAAGTAAACTAAACTAAGCTCAAGTATCAGAATTTGCTTGTGTCATAAGATTTTCACAGAAATAATTACTTCTTTCATGGGATCATTTGTTTATTTAAGACTAGTAGGTCAGTATCTAGCACAATTATCCTCATAGGATTGAATGATTACTTAAACAGATATATCACTTATTAGAGTTAAGAGATATATATCAGACAACAGTCAGTACTTAAAAACATTTATCAATTAAGCACAGAATACACAAAGAGATTAATTCTGTAAATACTGATCATAAAGTCTGATAACATAGAACAAGTTTAAGCAGATTTAGAGAAAGAACCTGAAATCATTCCAAGTTCATTTACCAATCTTGTAAAGGTAGCTTCACACAGTGGTTTTGTGAAGATATCTGCTACTTGTTGATCTGTGGGAACAAAATGCAATTCCACTGTACCTTCATCCACATGTTCCCTGATGAAATGGTACCTGATGCTGATGTGCTTTGTCATAGAGTGTTGAACTGGATTACCTGTCATAGCAATAGCACTTTGATTATCACAGTAAATAGGGATTTTGAAATATGTTAACCCATAATCCAGTAACTGATTCTTCATCCAAAGAATCTGTGCACAGCAGCTTCCTGCAGCAATATACTCTGCTTCTGCAGTTGATGTGGAAATTGACTTTTGTTTCTTGCTATACCAAGAAACCAATCTGCCTCCAAGAAATTGGCAGCTTCCACTTGTGCTTTTCCTGTCAATTTTACAACCTGCAAAATCTGCATCTGAGTAACCTATTAATTTAAAATCTGATTCTCTAGGATACCATAATCCTAGATCAGCTGTTTCTTTAAGATACTTAAAGATTCTTTTTACAGCTGTTAAGTGAGGTTCTCTTGGATCTGCTTGAAATCTTGCACAAAGACAGGTAGCAAACATGATATCTGGTCTACTAGCAGTTAGATAGAGAAGTGAGCCAATCATACCTCTGTAATCAGTAATATCTACTGAATTACCAGTATCCTTATCCAGTTTTGTTACAGTGGCCATGGGAGTGGATGCACTTGAACAGTCTTGCATTCCAAATTTCTTCAGCAAGTTTCTGGTGTACTTAGATTGACAAATAAAAGTGCCTTCTTCACTCTGCTTGACTTGAAGGCCCAAAAAATAACTAAGTTCTCCCATCATACTCATCTGATATCTTGACTGCATTAGTTTGGCAAACTTTTTGCAAAGTTTGTCATTTGGAGACCCAAAGATGATATCATCAACATAAATCTAGACCAAAAGTAAGTCCTTGCCATGGTTGAGATAGAATAGTGTTTTGTCAATAGTTCCTCTGTTGAATCCACTTTCCAGAAGAAACTGAGCTAAAGTCTCATAACATGCTCTAGGAGCTTGCTTAAGTCCATAAAGTGCTTTATCAAGCCTGTAGACATAATCTGGATATTTGGAATCTACAAAGCCTGGAGGTTGTTCAACATATACTTCCTCCTCCAATTTTCCATTGAGAAAAGTACTTTTCACATCCATTTGAAAGACAGTAAACTTTTTGTGAGCAGCATAAGCCATGAATATCCTTATGGCTTCTAACCTAGCAACTGGCGCAAATGTTTCATCATAGTCAATTCCTTCCTGTTGAGAATATCCTTTTGCAACCAGCCTTGCCTTGTTCCTTACAATTATGCCATCACTGTCAGTTTTGTTTCTGAATACCCATTTTGTACCAACAACAGATCTATTCTTAGGTCTTGGCACTAAGGTCCAGACTTTGTTTCTTTCAAATTCATTCAACTCTTCCTGCATTGCTTGCACCCAATCAGCATCTTGAAGAGCTTCTTCCACTTTTTTTGGCTCAGACTGAGAGAGAAAAGAATTGTAAAGACATTCATTAGAAGTACCTGTTCTAGTTCTGACACCTGCATCAGGATTTCCAATTATCAAATCAGGTGTATGTGATTTTGTCCACTTCCTTGCAGATGGAAGGTTTTCTCTAGAACTGGATGCTCCCCCATGATTCATGCTGTCTTCGTTTTCATTTTCTGATGCTCCCCCTGAAACTATGCTCTCTGAGTTGGATTCTTCAGCATTTAGATTTTTAGCACTATCAGTACTTGGCTTATCAGAACTTGACGAATCAGAACTTGAAGAGCCAGATGTGTGTTCTGATGCTTCTTGAGATGTGATAATATCTTGAGTATGCTCCCCCTGCATTGGTGCATCTTCCTTTGACGTAGTAACCACAGTTTCAATAACATCAGAGTTTAATCCATCAGAGTTTACAGTATCAGGACTTAGACTGTCAGGTCTTAAGTTATCATAATATGAATCTTCAATTTCAAATCTCAGCTGATCATGATCAATGCAATCTTCAAGTCCAGTGATCTTCTTGTCATCAAAAGAGACATTGATAGATTCCATGACCACTTTTGTTCTCAAATTATAGACTCTGAAGGCTTTTGTGGAAAGTGGATATCCAACAAAGATTCCCTCATCAGCGTTTAGATCAAACTTGGATAGCTGTTCAGGATGAGTCTTGAGAACAAAACACTTACATCCAAATACATGAAAGTATTTCAGATTTGGCTTCTTGTTCTTCACCATCTCATATGGTGTTTTTCCATGCTTGTTAATGAGTGTTGCATTTTGAGTAAAACAAGCAGTCTGCACAGCTTCAGCCCAGAAATAGGTTGGAAGCTTTGCTTCTTCAAGCATTGTTCGTGCAGCTTCAATGAGAGTTCTATTCTTCCTTTCAACAACTCCATTTTGCTGTGGAGTTCCAGGAGCAGAAAATTCCTGCTTTATTCCATGATTTTTGCAGAACTCTTCCATTATCAGATTCTTGAATTCAGTGCCATTATCACTCCTCAAAATTTTCATAGAATCTTTGATCAATTTATCCAGATGTTTGACATGATCAATCAGGATAGATGCAGTTTCACTTTTTATGTGCAAGAAATACACCCATGTGTATCTGGTGAACTCATCTACTATGACCAACGCATATTTCTTCTTTGCAATAGACATGACATTCACTGGACCAAATAGATCAACATGAAGTAGATAATAAGGCTCAAGAATTGATGATTCAGTCTTGCTCTTGAATGAAGATTTTCTTTGTTTGGCCTTCTGACATGAGTCACAAAGACCATCAGGAGCAAACACTGATTTTGGCAGTCCTCTCACAAGATCTTTCTTGATCAGTTCATTTATCTTGTTGAAGTTTAAATGAGAGAGTTTGTTGTGCCAATTCCAGCTTTCTTCAATTGAGGCTCTACTCACTAAACAGATTGCAGAACCATCAGAACTTGTTGAAAGCTTAGCTTCATAAATGTTACCACGCCTGAATCCCTTCAGAACAACTTTTCCTTTAGATTTACTAACTATTTCACAATGTTCTGCAAAGAAATCAACATGATAACCTCTGTCACAGATTTGACTTATACTCCGTAAGTTGTGTTTAAGTCCTGAGACCAGAGCTACATCTTTAATGATGACATTCCCAAGATTGATATTGCCATATCCCAAAGTTTTTCCAATGTTGCCATCTCCATAAGAAACACTTGGGCCAGCTTTCACCACAAAGTCTGATAGCAGGGCCTTATTTCCAGTCATATGTCCAGAACATCCACTGTCCAAAACTAAAATATTTTTCCTGTTGCCCTGCAATCAAAAAGACCACTAATTATTAGTTTTAAGGACCCAGACTTGCTTGGATCCTTTGGCCTTTTTAGGTTTGTTAACATTTGCAGCGGATTTAGCATCAGATTTTATGTTAACAGTTTTCTTACCAGAACTTATACTACCAGACTTTGAATCAGAACTTACACTAGAAGGAACAACAGAAACTTTCTTTAAAGAAGGTTTTATTTGATAATAATCATAGTACAAACTATGATATTCCTTACAAGTATAAATGGAATGCCATAAACTACCACAATGAAAACAAGGATTTTGTGGTTTGTATCTAACAGACTGACTCTTAACTCCTGATTTTGAAGATAAGGAGTTAATATTCTTATTCTTCCTGCAAAAAGAAGCCAGATGGTTAGAACTTCCACAGTTATGACATGCTTTCCTAGGAGCATCAGGAACAGATTTATAGTTATTGCTTTTATTCACACCTTCCTTTCCATTCCTGTTTTTCCTAGGTGATTTTACCTTGTTTGCATTCTTAACATCTTTCAGCTTATGCTTAAGCTGCTTCTTTATCATTAAGCCTATGTTAACTTCAGCTGTCTTTTCCTGTTTTAGTTTGTCAGAAGCTAATTCCTTTTTAACTTCTGATTTCTCATTTTCAGATTTTTCAGTTACAAACTTAACAGGTTTTAACTTTGGTTGTTGCTTATCAACAGGCTTAATTTCTACAGTTCCTTTTTTCATTTTTATTTTCTCAATAACCTAAGCCCTCTTTCCACTTTCCACTGCTTAGCAAATTTTGAGTTGTTTTGCCAGAGTTAGTCCAAGTCCTAATAATCTCTCTCTCCTTTTCTAACTCAGTTTTTAGAGATTCATTCTTTTTAGCACTTCATCCCTAACATAAAAAGCATCATCTCTATCCTTTTGAGTTTGATGGAGCATGACTAACTCTTTTTCTAAGAAATCATTTCTTTTCCTAAAAGCAAGATTTTCAGAAGTTAATCTTTCACATGTTAAAGTTTGATCTCTATAACTAACAAACATGGTTTTAAGATATCTTCTCAACTCATTAATATCATCAGTATGAAAAGCATAAGTAGTCTGAGGTACCTTTGTTTCAGCAGCTTCAGAACTGCTCTCAGAACTTGATTTATCAGCATTTGCCATTAATGCATAGTTCTCCTCACTTTCAGAGTCTGAGGTGTCTGTCCAGCTTTTCTGCTTTGTGACAAGAGCTTTGCCTTTGTCACTCTTGGTCTTCTTGCAATCAGGAGATATGTGGCCTTTCTCACCACAATTATAACATTTAACATTGGCGTAATCTCCTCTGTCAGACTTTCCTCCTCTTCCTTCAGATCTTCTGAAATTCTTCTTATCAGAACTTATGCCTTTCCTGGAAAACTTCTTTCCCTTCCTGAACTTCCTGTATGCAATCTTTGTGATTCCTTTCACCATAAGAGCACACAGCTTCATCATCTCCTCATCAGCATCAGTTTCAGGCAAGCTTTCAGAATCTGAGTCATCATCACTCTCAGAACTTGATGACTCAGTATCAGACTTTATGAAAAGAGCTTTACCCTTGTCTTTCTTTGAGGAAGGTGCTTTGGGGGATTCCTCTTCAGCCTTGAGAGCAACTGTCCTTGACTTTCCTCCTTTCCTCTTGCTTCTTTGTTCCATCTCAAGTTCATGAGTCTTGAGCATTCCATAGATTTCATCAAGAGTTGTTTCATCAAGATTGTAGTTGTCTCTTATTGTTGTTGCCTTCAAATCCCAGCATTCAGGAAGAGCTAACAGGAATTTTAGGTTGGTATCTTCAAGATCATACTCTTTATCAACCAATGACAAATCATTCAAAAGTTTGACAAATCTATCATATAAATCATTCAATGACTCATTAGATTTTGAGTCAAAATGTTCATACTCTTGAGTGAGTATTGTCTTCCTGTTCTTCTTAACTGTTTCAGTTCCTTGACACCTTGTCTCCAGTGCATCCCATATCTCCTTGGCAGTCTTGCAGTTGATTACCCTGTTTGACATTACATTATCAATGGCACTATGCAGTAAGTGTCGTACCTTGGCATCCTTAGCAATAGATGCTATATCTTCAGCAGTGTAATCACTCTTTTCCTTTGGTACAGTCTGTGCTGCTTCACCTGCAACTACAACAGCGAGCTTGGTAGGTTTGTGAGGCCCTTCCTTTATTCTATCAAGGTATTCTGGATCTGTTGCTTCCAGAAACATGGTCATCCTTACCTTCCATATGGGATATTCAGATGGTCTCAATATGGGAACTCTGATAGTCTCATATCGACTCTGAATTGATGTCTTTGATGATTCCTCAGTTTTGGTAGGCTTAGTTGGAGTTTCTATGTCAGACATGATTGTGTTTGGATCTTTAACTGTATGTGTGTTAACAGAAGGCTCTGATACCACTTGTTAGGTCACACTTTCACTGTAGAGGGGGTGAATACAGTGTTTATTACAATCAAATCAAACTTCAAGAACTTATATAACAGAAAACAAACTTTATTGAAACAATAAACTCTGTTACAATCTGGAACTGTTATCTCTCAGTGATGAACAAAATATCACGAGAGCTGCTAGGGTTACAGTAAATAATATTCTCGATAATGATAACACTTATAGTATAAACCCTATGTCTGTGTTTATATATTACACAGTTACAAGATAATCGCTAATTGATATGGAATATAATACTGCTTCCTAATATATATCAATCAGATATCTTTTCTTCCAAGTATTCCATTCTTTACGGAATTCCTTCTTCATGCATATCTCTTCTTATGTTTATCTTGATCTTCTTAACTTTAATCAGCTACTGTCCTTATCTGATCGTCCTTCAGCACTTAAGTTCTGATATCTATCTCCTGATGCTTATCTCCTGATAACATAAGTACTGATATCCCTTAAGTCCTGACGTCCAGTATAAGTACTGATCAGTTAAGTACTGATTTGTCCTGTTCAAATAAGATCTGAAATCTAAACATAAAACATATTAGCCATGACATTATCAAATATATCTAACACATTAATCATATAATTATCATCTCAAAATCAACACAAAAAGACAGTACAGATTTGAAGAACAGGGCCGAATTCGGTTTTAACAAAAACATCACCCAACATATACAAATCGTATACCAAAATGATCCCTATTATCTAATAAAATCAACAAATTTTTAAACCAACAATTAACAAGCCCAGAAAATGAAAAATAACTAATTTGAAATCCACCAATTCGACTTAACACTTCTAATTACCATTTTTTGCAAATAAATACATGGATTGACTATAAATAACATGGAGAAACTCATGATATCATCAAAATAATTAAAGAAATCACAGAAGATTTGAATTCATGATTCATTGATTCTGACGAACAAGGTTCGAACAGAATATGGCACCTTAGAACACGATGTGGGTGTCAAATGATTCATCTTGTTACAGGCTTCAATCCGGTATGAAGAACGTGAAAAGCGACTGGGTAAATCTCATGGTATGGATTGATCTTTGAAACCGAGTTCTAGAAAGTTTATAAGATAAACGAAAGCAAATGTTTAAAATTATCTGATAGTATTCTGATTTATAATAAAAAGTACAGATAACTACAGGGTGTTTTATACCCGTAAATTAATCCCGATAAATCACCATTCGATACCTATTTATTCTCGTAATTTAAAATACCTAGCATGAAGTAAATAATAAACTACGGGGAATATTCCTATAAATAATATTTTTATATGGATACAAATTATATAGTAAAATTCCATGAAAATTACGAATATTCCAAAAATATGAAAACACGGAACATTCGAATGATCTTAAATTTTATAAAAATAAAAGTACGAAATTTGCGGGTTTTGACATCCTGGTCGGGTCCCGACCCGATCACTTTTAAGAAACTAAAATACTTTATAAATTTAAAATAAACCCTGAAAATAAAGATAACGAATGCAAATGCATGCAAAACGAGATAAAACAAGTACATCGAGTAAACGCACTGGGCCACGCGTCCAGATCACATATATTTTCATATAAAAGCCTTTTAAACACGTAACGAGTATCCAAAAAATACTCTGGTCCTTACAGGACTGCACATAAATCCACCGCATATTAAATCATAGCAAGACACACTTTTAAATAATATTAAACACATAATAGTTCATTCAACACGTACCAAAATAGGAGTAAAATATTATTTTAAATATTTTTAAACCTCACCCTATAACCGGGTGAGCACGGTTAAAATATCAGATAATATTTCTAACATAGATAAAATATTGAGGCGAGTAACATATCCACTCGATTCTCAAGACGGGAAAATACACTTAGTTTTACCGATAATGATTAAATAATCGGCTTTCAGAGAAAATTTTGAAATAGTAAAAGTATTTAAATACTTTCACAATACTACCTAATATTAATAACAACTATCAATTAGCACATTAATCCAATCAAAGACAGGAACCTACGAAACAAGAATTAAATTTCCACCATTTTATTCTTTCTAAATCAAGAAAGCACATAAACATATTCAAATAATAATAATAATAATAATAATTCTAAAAATATGGGATATCAAAGTAGTAGTGTTTTCAGGAATCTTAAAGCATGCTTGAATTATGTCATTATTAATGCAGAATTGCTTACCTTTTAGTGTGAAAGTTATTGTTTTGTCTGTTGACTGGTACACAGCAGTTGTCCATATCTCCTCCACGACTTCACAGTAGATTGTGAGAGATTCCAGCATAGCATAACTTAGTTTGCAACTTTTCACAAACTCCATCATTTTGTGAAAATCTTCAGACGCCGAAATTTCCTTGTTCACATGAGCTACAAAGTTATTCTTCTCATAGATAAATCCAGACTGAGACATGATTTTGACTACTGGTGCCATTGTTAAAGTGAGAAAATTTGCTGAAAGAGAGAGAGTATTTGCTTTGGAGAAGAGGAGAGTTAGAGCAATTGATTTGAGAGTGATAAAAGAAAATAATGAAAATGAATTTTTCTTTTATACCATCTCAAAAATAAACTGTCAAAAGTAATAAAGTAAAATAAAGTAACAAATCAGAATAGCCCAAAATATCCGTTTAAAATAAAATAAACTGTCAAAATTCTGTCGATTATCCGTCGTGATAAACTCACAGACTGTAAGTATATCTGATGGATAATGTTCAGAGTTCCAACGACTAAGATTGAGACAATTCGACAGATGAGAATAAAACAATTATCCGTCGGGTATAAAATAATCCAAAAAGGTAATTGATTTTTATTAAGATATTCTATTCCGACAGATGATCAAACTCGATGAATAATGAGCATCCATCAGGATGTAAATTTTTACTTAGCCAAAATTTCATCTAAAATAGAAAAATCAATTGAGTTTCTGGCTGTATTGCAACTTGCAAAAATATCAGGATGAATTCAAGAATAATTAAGCATACCTAACTCACTTACCAACCTGGAAAAGGTCGATTCATCAAGTGGCTTGGTAAAGATATCTGCAAGCTGCTTTTCAATTAGAACAAAATGAAGTTCCACAGTACCATTCATCATATGTTCCCTAATGAAGTGGTACTTGATGTTTATGTGCTTTGTTCTTGAATGTTGTACTGGATTTTCAGTGATGGCAATTACACTTATGTTATCACAGAAAATAAGAATTCTGTCCACTTGTAGGTCATAGTCCAACAATTGGTCTTTCATCCATAAAATCTGTGCACATCAACTGCCAGCGGAAAAATATTCAGCTTCAGCTGTAGAAGTAGAAACTGAATTTTGCTTTTTACTAAACCAGGACACAAGCTTGTTTCCTAAAAATTGACAGGTTCATGTTGTACTTTTTCTATCAATTTTACAACCTGCATAATCCGCATCTGAATAACCGGTTAGATCAAAATCAAAATCTCTAGGGTACCAAATGCCAAGTTTTGGTATTCCCTTGAGATATCTGAATATTTTCTTAATAGCTACTAAATGCGATTCTCTAGGATCAGCCTGAAATCTAGCACAAAGACATGTAGCAAACATTATATCTGGCCTACTAGCTATTAAGTACAGAAGTGAGCCAACCATGCCCCTATAGTTTGAAATATCCACAGACTTTTCAGCAGTGTTTAATTCAAGTTTAGTTGCAGTGGCCATGGGAGATTTTGTAGAAGTGCAATCCATTAGATCAAACTTCTTTAAAATATCATAAATGTACTTTGTTTGACTAATGAATATTCCATCACTAACTTGCTTAACTTGTAAACCAAGAAAGTAAGTTAGTTCTCTCATTATGCTCATTTCATACTTACTTTGCATCAATTTGGCAAACTTTTTGCAAAGTTTTTCATCTGTAGAGCTAAATATAATATCATCAATAAAAATTTGAACAAGTATACTAGAGCCATTAACATTTCTAAAGAATAAAGTTTTATTAACAGTACATCTAGTGAAGTGATTTTCCAAAAGAAATTTTGATAAAGTGTCATACCAGACTCTAGGTGTTTGCTTCAATCCATAAAGTGATTTCAAAAGATAGTAGACATATTCTAAAAAATGTGGATCTTCAAAGCCAGGAGGCTGACTGACATAGATTTCCTCCTCCAAATCTCCATTCAGAAAGGCACTTTTGACATCCATTTGATAGACTTTGAAATTGGCATGGGCTGCATAAGCTAAGAAAATTATAATGGCTTCAAGTCTTACAACAGGAGCAAAAGTTTCATCAAAATTTGTCCCTTCTTGTTGACTATAGCCTTTAGAAACCAATCTAGCTTTGTTCCTGACACCTATGCCATTTTCATCCATCTTATTTCTGAATACCCACTTGGTGTCAATTGGATTCTTTCCTTTAGGCTTGGGTACCAGTTTCCATACCTTATTCCTTTCAAATTGGTTTAGCTCATGATGCTTGAACCCCTATAGAACCTTACCTTGAACTTTGATAGTCAGAAACTTACCAACATGATTCCTCATTGATTGATACCCTCTTTCCTATCCTAAAGCTTGACAATTCTGATATATACATTCATCCTGAGCTAGAGATCATTACCTTAACACCCATAGTATTCGTGAAGCTTATCTTCTTAATGTTCCAACACCTGTACCTTGACGAGAAACCATTGCTTTAAGCCCAGTTTGGCATTACCCCTTCATATTATCCATTAGTCTCACCATATTTTCCTGTCCAAGTTCTGACATATGAAAACCTTTTGGTTACCCAAATAGAGTAAAGTTTTGTGAATCATGGCCCTGAGATTTAGTACCATATTTCCCGTGTTTCGAGTTGATTTATATTCCCTTAGTAAAAATGTTTACTGTTAAAAGAGATTTTGTTACAATTCGGCATCAGCTTTTGAAATAAATAAAATATGGGTTTTCAGTCCCAAAGGGGGATAAATGTTTTCTTGAATAGTGGATCTGGACTGAGACGCGAGTCCTTTCCACACTTATATTAGGCTTAAAAGTTGCCTAGGGATTCCCGTTAATGTTTTAGAACCCAGCGAGGTTCGGGATTACTTCGCGGTGGATCACCGGCTGTAATCCGTAGCGTCATAAAATGATTTTGATTAAGACATGATTTTTAAAATTGTTTTGATACAAGCAAAATGATGCCATCTCACATAGTTTTATCTCTCGTTATCATTAGTTATGTCTTTCCATTGGCATTCTTAAAAGTATATCTCGATTTATGTTTTGTGTTGTGCTGTTAGCACTTGTTGAGCACTTGGCTCACTTCTTACTTTACCCTGATATTACAGCTAGCAGCTATGGTTAGATTCAAGCAGACTGCCCGTAAGACCTGTGATGCTGATGCTTATGTTCGAGCTCAGGTAGAATAAGTATAATAGTTGTGTGAGGACTCGGTATTTGTAATCAGATGTAATAGTTGGTAGTGTTGGGCTGTTCCAAACCCTAAACTGTAAGATCTTAGATTTGGTTGCATTATTTCTTTTAAAATATTGTAATAGCTATATTTATTTTGCTGTTAAAGTTGGGGGTGTGACAATGCTCAATTAACAAATAAGACCATGTTAGAACTCATAATCTGATATTAACATATCATACCCATCATGATCTAATCATAAAAACCAAATATAGAAAAAATCTAAAAAAACGAAATTAAATCTGATAACATTAAATCATAGATTACAGGGCCTAAACGACGTCAAACGCCTTACAGATCAGTTGTTGATAGATTTAGCTATCAGTTTCGTTCCAACGCTTGATACATATGAAATAGCGTATTCGTTCGCCAAAATCGGACACCAGACCCAGATTTCAGCAAATCTGCTACATCGGATTCAGAATCGTATCAAATACGATTCTTATAATAAGAACAAATACAAAACATGTATATATCAGTATATATACAGATTATATAATCATCATATAATTACACAACTCTCATGAATATCATATATTCAAAACATATACATGCATACGCATATATAAACATAACATGTAAAATATACAAAATCGCATACTTAACATTCATGGAATATCGTATACATGTTATCATCATAAAACCAGTAAACACATAAATAAATTAAACACTTTTCGCAAGTAGCTCTGATGCCATTGAAGGGGTTTCCATCACATAAACGCAATAAAAATAGTAATTAAAAATGTAAAAACCAGAATTTTCGAAACCCACCACAGGATCCATGCGAAAAATAGATATTTAATTCGTAGATCAGATTGTTTACCTTAAGAAGCTTTACAAATTGGTTGACTAATGGAGATCCAAAACTTGTTCAATTACCACGTATCTCGCTCTCGCGATCTACGCTCTATCGGTATCCACACGAATGCTTGAACTCAAGGATTGGATATGTGGCTAGGGTTTTAGTAAAAGTCTTGTACACAAAATCAGCCACACGAGAGATATTATATGGAGAGTAGAAAAAGAATTACAACTCTTAACTAATTAGGAGTTATTATTAATTCTAAATTCCTATTTTATTAATAATTAAGTCACACTTAATTATTTAACAACTGAATTTCATAATTAATATTAGTAAATTCGAATATCAATATTTATCTAATTAATTAAGTCATACTTATTTAATATTATAAATAATACGAATTACTTTAATATAATTTAAATCCAATTTAAATTAAATTATCCTTCAAGTATATTTTGTGTGTGACCCTATAGGTTATTATTACGTTGACAACGAATTTTAAATCTAATTTAAAATCATAAACAATGAACGGCATCTAGTAATGCATCATTGCTACCCAAGTAATAATAATTGAATCGGTGATCGATTAAACCTTTTGTGAATAATGTACAATGTAATATAATCCCTTTAACCAAATATTATAGATTAAACTAGAGGCGTGTAATGTGTCATCCTCATCATAGTTTAATCTAAGTTTCCTTGATCAATGAGTAGACTATCATATCAAATCAACATTTGAGCGTGGACACGCATTTCATAGTCTAGCTCACACAAGAGGCCAATAATATCACTCCTAAAATAGGAGGGTTAAATCTCATCTAGATCATTCATATTTCTCATACAATTCATAATAAACCCAATGTCCACTTTTATCATCACCCGGTCAAGGATAACTTTTAATGGAATCAATGTATATTAATTCTCGTATAGAAAGATAATGACTTCAGGTCTAAGGACCATTACATCATTATCACTGTGAGAATTACTTATGACACAACATACATGTAGAATCTCACATCGGGTCTATCCAGCACCATGTACATTTACATCTTCCTGTGTTTTTGACTTTAATATCACTACACCTATGATCAATGAAATGTGATCATCAGTCAACAAATACACTAGTCTTAATGCATTATTATTTACCCTTAATAATAATACTTGACTAGGGACCTTTAGGAATACTTATACTATTCTCATAATCTCATTTCTAAGTCACGTACTTAGAGGTATAGAATTCATATCATATTTCAAGGACATTTATTAATCTAACATTTATATCACAGTAAATTAAAAATTAATAAATTATAAAAAGAATAATCGATAGAACATAAACATTAATAATCCAAATGTCTTAAACTAAAACATCATGGTGTTGTCTCTAGGGCATAAACACTAACACCAACAGAGTTTCAATGGATTTTCAAATTCAAAAAGTAGTTGATAGTGACTTGACAGTCACATGGGTTGATTGTATGCAAATTGAATGTGGCAGCCTATTAACAGGTTTTGGAGAACAAAGAAGCAATTCCATTTCCATGCTATATTAAAGATATTCAAAGATGCTGGATATAGAAATGGAGCAGCATGACATTAGACTAAGACACTTTTGTCTTATTAGTTTTTCTTTTTATCATGTTACTTGGTGATATATAAACCAAGAGTAGTAATTGAAAAAAAGTATGAAATTAAGCAAGAACTAAAAAATAGAAAAAGATGTATCTGTTAATAATTTCTCTATTCTAAACATTTCATTCGTGTAAGCAGCTATGTGCATTTTGCATCACAGAGTTCTCATAAATATATATCTCTAATGGGTAAGTTCAATCCACCAGAAAGTTTTTAATCCTTTTGTTTAATTATTTTGTGTTTGAATACTTCTTTATTTTCATTCCGCAATATTGCATATTCTACACTGATATATTTATATTTGTGAGAAGTTCTTAAAATAAAAAAGAAACCAATAATTACATTCAACCCCTCGTCTGTAATTATTGTTGTTAGATTGTTTGGGATTAACAGCCCCCTCATGGGCAACCTATACATAAATACGAGTACCAAAGCTCGTGTTATCCAAATGAACCTAGATGTTGGTAATATCGTCTTTACCTCAATGCACTAGAGACTCAGCTTCCGGTTCAATATCACATCGTTCCCAATCATTTTCTGTCACGCCCCCAACTTAAACAGCAAATTAAATATAACTATTACAACATTTTAAAAAGAAGTAAACATAACCAACTCCAAGATCTTACAGTTTAGGGTTTGGAATAGCCCAACACTACCATCTATTACAACTGATTTTAAATACTGAGTCCTCACACAAAACTACTATCTCTTATTCTACCTGAGCTCGAACATAAGCATCAGCATCACAGGTCTTACGGGCAGTCTGCTTGAATCTAACCATAACTGCTAGCTGTAATATCAGGGTAAAGCAAGGAGTGAGCCAAATGCTCAACAAGTGCTAACAGTACAACACAAAACATTAATCGAGATATACATTAAAGAATGACAATGGAAAGACATAACCAATGATAACAAGGGATAAAACTATGAGTGATGGCATCATTTTTACTTGTATCAAAACAAATTTCAAAATCATGTCTTAATCAAAATCATTTTATGACGCTACAGATTACAGCCGGTGATCAGCCGCGAAGTAATCCCGAACCTCGCTGGGTTCTAAAACATTAATGGGAATCCCTAGGAAACTTTTAAGCCTAATATAAATGTGGAAAGGACTCGCGTCTCAGTCCAGATCCACCATTCAAAGAAAACATGTATCCCCCTTTGGGACTGAAAACCCACATTTTATTTATTTCAAAAACTGATGCCGAATTATAACAAAATCTCTTTTTACAGTAAACATCTTATCAAGGGATTATAGATCAACTCGAAACACGGGGAAATGGTACTAACTCTCAGAGCCATGAATCACAAAACTATACTCTATTAGGGTAACTGAATTGTTTTCATATATCAGAGATTTAGACAAGGGGATTTAGTGAGGCTTTTGGATATTATAAAAAGGGTAATGCCAAATTGGGCTTTAAGCAATGATTTCTCATCAAGGTTCAAGTGCTGGATCATCAAGAAGGTAAGCTTCATGAATATTAAGGGTGTTAAGGTATGAAGAATGATCTTTAACTCAGGACATATCAGAGTTGTCAAGCTTTAGGATAAGAAAGAGGGGTAATCAATGAGGAATCACTTTGATAAATATCTGGCTTTCAGGGTTCAAGGTAAGGTTATATAGGGGTTCAAGTATCAGGATGAGATATTAATACTTAGGAATCATTAGCATGTTAATCAAGAGGATCAATCAAGTATTATAACAACTCTATATTTTATCATGGCCTTCAACTATCATGAAAAGTCTTTTGAACTACTTGCAATACGTACTCGAGGGTTCATGGCATCTCTATATAATTCAAAGATAAACATAAGATATACTTGATTTAATATATCAAATGACACAGGATAGTTGTAGCAATGTATGAACTATTAGCAGTAAATACGAAAGTCAAGTTGAATCACTTGCCTTGAGAAAGGCTGGACTGGTCTGACTGGTAGGAGCAACTGGAGCTTCACTCGACCTTTATGGCAAGTTTTCCCTTGTCTCGAGATCCTACATAAATAATAATAATCCTCATTATAATATATTCTCACCAACTTAACCTATTTACAACCCGAATTAAACCACGGATGGCACTTAGGCCTATATGCACTTAATTTTTATATTCACTTTTAAATTATAAAGGTACACACATAGCCACATAATCACATATCATATATTAATACTAAATAACATAATATACACCATAATGCAACACTAGGCTTGGATGATCTCGACTTACAACTTAAGTCACTTGGTCGCTAAACTAGACAAGGTCTTCTAATTTTGGCTTCCTAACTCGATGTGCCTTTACTAAACTATCCAGAACCTATTGACCCTCACTTGTGCCTTTTGCTCTACTGATCTTATACTATCTTAAAACTATGGTGGTCAACCTAAATCTCACTTCTAAGTGTTCTAAAACTATGTGATAAGTGAAAGTGCTCACTGGTGCTAATTTCAGAATGACAACTATGGTTTCTTGAGTGCATTAGACAAAAGAAACTACACTTATTCTCAAAATAACTTTGGTGGAGATCATCCTTACCTAAGGTGCAATTATGGCAAGACAAAATAAACTACACTTCAAAACTCACAAATCATTAAGTTTTTAAAACTACAAGATATACATTTTTATAAAAGATAACCACGAATTATTACCATGCATCAAGGAGCATTAATCAATATTAACACCTTAATCCTACTGAAATTAAAGCTTACTAACAAAATCTTTCCAAATGATCAAAATCTTATAACATTTTAAGAAAAATCCACATGCATGCATGTCTTCGAGTTTTGTAAACCAAAACAACATACTTTCTACATATATTCTATCATAAAATTGACATGCAAGCCTAGCATAAGCTATACCTAGATGATCACTTAGCATGCAAAGAGTTTTATCAAATTTTCACTACAAGTTTCATGCCATTATCACATAAACATACAAAAATTGAACAAAGCAACAAAAATGATCTTAAGGACCATTCATTCGGCTCTCTTAAGGTCATGGCCGAATGAAATGGAAGGGAATGGCCATTTAACATCAAGAGTTTCTTTCTCAAGACTTGGCACTTCACCATTCCTTGTAGTCCTCTCAAAAACAACCTTAAATCCATAAGAATCAAGATTGTACTTTGAGTTCCAACTAGAACCTTAACATGCAACCTTAAAACTTAAACTTTCTACTCAAAACTCTTTGAAATATGAGTGATCATGGTATGGGAAGTAACATTTACTTGTATAGAGGGTGGAAGCTTGGTTGAGGAATGAAGAAAAATGGGGAGGGGGTGGTTTCGGCTATAATGCCGAGAGTGAGAGAGGGGGGAGGGAGGGAGGAGAAAATGTGGTGGTGAGTGGAGTGAGTGATCATGCCATTTGCTTGTTTTTATGGTTTTTGATTTAACAAATGTGAGTGGGAATGAGAATTGACAAGACTACCCTTCCACTTATACTTGGATCATTTTGCATGCAAGGGTAAAGAAGGTATTTGGCTAGAAAATAAGAGTTAGTGGGGTGGTTATTGACTCTTTAGCCCTTTTGGATTGAATAGAAGGGATTTGCATGCAAGGATAACTATGTAATTTACTAATTATGACAATTAATACTTATAAAGATTTAATTTTATAAAATAAAACACAAGTTCAAAAATTAAAAAATTTATACCATAAAATAACTTGGATTTTTAGAAATTTTATAAAACTACTTTTGAAATTTGTGAGCAAAATAACTTTCAAAAAGAAATTTATTCATGGTTTAAAATATTCTTTATAAATCAAAAATGAAAGAGATAAATAAACTTTTGATTTGAAAAAAAAAATCATATACCACATATCAAAAATTTAAGATGTAGAAATTCTCGTTTACACAAGCATACAATAATTGAATAGTTTGGCATTCGGCTTTATAATTACACCAAATTTACAATTAATATTACACGGAAATGCCGGTTGTAACATCCTCTCCCCCTTAAGGGATTCTGTCCCCAGAATCTAAGAGAACAGATGAGGATACCGGGAACGCATATCAGACTCTAACTCCCAAGTCGATTCTTCGACCTTAGGGTTCCTCCAAAGCACTTTTACTAACTTTACTGACTTATTTCTAAGACTCCTCTCTTTCCAGTCGAGTATTTTAACCGGTTTCTCCACAAATGACAGGTCTGCCTGAATTTCTACAGGTTCATATTCTATCACATGGCTAGCGTCAGGATTATACTTCTTAAGCAATGACACATGGAACACATTATGCACAAGCTGCTACTGAGGTGGTAAGGCCAACTCATAGGCCACCTTTCCCACTTGACACAATATTTCAAAAGGACCTATGTATCTAGGTGCTAACTTCCCTTTCTTGCCAAATCTAGCCAACCCTTTTCTAGGTGACACCTTCAACCAAACAGCTTCGCCAATTTGGAATTGAACATCCTTACGCGCTGGATCCGCATACTTCCTCTGTCTATCTTGAGCAACAAGCAACCTTTTCTAAATTAACTTGACCCAGTCATGCAACTGTTGTACCAATTTCGAGCCGAGAATCTTTCCTTCTCCTACTTCATCCCAACTTGTTGGTGATCTACATTTTCGCCCGTACAAAGCTTCGTATGGTGGCATGCCGATACTGGAATGATAGCTATTATTGTAAGAGAATTCAATCAACGGCAAGTGATCGTCCCAACTTCCTGCAAAATCGATTGCATAACTGCGCAACATGTCTTCGATTGTTTGAATTGTCCTTTCGCTTTGTCCATCAGTCTGCGGGTGGTATGCCGTGCTCATATTCAACTTCGTGCCAAGACATTCCTGAAATTGCTTCCAGAATCTTGAGTTAAATCGGGGATCTCTGTCTGAAACTATTGATACAGGTACTCCATGCCTTAGTACGATTTCGCGCACATACAGATGAACCAACTTGTCCAGTGACGACTTCTCGTTAATTGGAAGGAAATGCGCTGACTTCGTAAGACGATCAATTATAACCCATATTGCGTCATGCCCGGATTTCGTTCGCGGTAGTCCTACTATAAAGTCCATAGCGATATTTTCCCATTTCCATTCTGGAATCTTCAGGGGCTGAATTAATCCGCTTGGTCGTTGATGTTCTGCCTTCACTTTCTGACAAGTATAACACTTTGCAACCCATTCTGCCACGTCTCGCTTCATATTTGGCCACCAAAAGTTCTTCTTTAAGTCTTGATACATCTTGGTACTTCCCGGGTGGATTGAAAATTTAAATTGTGGGCTTCATGGAGGATCTCATTCTTTAATTCAGGTACATGAGGAATCCATATTCTAAAAGAAAACCTTAGTATCCCTTGCTCATCCCTTTGAGTATTAATCTCCTCTCCAGATAACTGATTCTTCTCTTTCTCCATTACTTCTTCTTGACATTTCTTTACCTTTTCCACTAGTGTTGGCTGAAAAGTCATTGCGCGACAAACTTCCTCAACTTTTCCACAATCACAAAGTTCCAGTTCGAATCTCTTGATTTCTTCAGATAATTCCTTTGGTGTTGTCATCTTATTCAGTCTCTCTTTCCTACTTAGAGCATCGGCCACAATATTCGTCTTTCCAGGATGGTAATTTATCGAGCAGTCATAGTCCTTGATCAATTCCAGCCATCTCCTCTGCCTCATATTGAGCTCCTTCTGAGTGAAAATGTACTTTAAACTCTTGTGATCCGTGTAGATTTCACACTTCTCTCCGTAGAGGTAATGTCTCCAAATCTTAAGTGCGAACACTATGGCAGCTAGCTCCAAGTCATGCGTTGGGTACTTTAACTCATGCGGTTTCAACTGTCTTGACGCATATGCTATCACTTTACTGTGTTGCATTAACACACAACCCAATCCCTTATGTGAAGCGTCGCTGAATATTACAAAGTTTCTTTGATCATCCGGTAGCACTAACACCGGAGCTGTTACCAATCTCTGTTTCAACTTTTGAAAACTATCCTCACATTCTGCACTCCATTCAAACTTTTGATTCTTTCTGGTTAACTTGGTCAATGGCGTGGCGATTTTCGAAAAATCCTTGACAAACCTTCTATAGTATCCTGCCAACCCTAGAAAACTTCACACTTCCGTAGGAGTCTTTGGCCTCTCCCAACTCATAACTGCCTCAATCTTTGCCGGATCCACTTTAACTCATTCATTTCCAATGACATGCCCCAGAAATTGAATTTCCTTTAACCAAAACTCACATTTGGTAAACTTGGCATACAACTTCTCTTGACGAAGTATTTCCAATGTTATCCAGAGGTGCTGTTTATGTTCTTCTTCCGACTTAGAATAAATAAGGATGTCATCAATGAATACCACGACAAATTTGTCCAAATACTTCTTAAATACTCGATTCATCAGATCCATAAATGGGGCCGGGGCGTTGGTCAGTCCAAACGGCATTACTAAGAATTCATAATGCCCATATCTGGTCCTGAATGTGGTCTTGAGAATATCTTCTTCTTTGATTTTTAATTGATGGTATCCCGATCTCAAATCGATCTTTGAAAAGCATTTTGCTCCCTTCAGCTGGTCAAAAAGGTCATCTATTCTTGGTAGTGGGTAGAAGTTCTTGATCGTTACCTTATTCAACTCCCGATAGTCTATGCATAATCGCATTCTCCCATCTTTCTTCTTGACAAACAGAACAGGTGCTCCCCATGGCGACGTACTTGGCCGTATCACTCCCTTATCCAACAATTCTTGTAGCTGGCTCGCCAACTCTTTCATTTCTGCTGGTGCCATCCTATATGGGGCCTTTGAAACTGGTTCCGTGCCTGGAGCAAGGTTGATCTCGAACTCGATTTGTCGATCTGGTGGTAAGCCTGGTAGTTCGTCGGGAAACACATCGGGAAACTCGTTAACTACAGGAATATCTTCTATGTTAGGGCTGTCTTTTTCTGAATCCACTACATAAGCTAGGAATGACTCACAACCTTTTCTAAGTAGCTTCTTAGCCTGAACAATTGTAAGAAATAGTTACTCTTGCCTCTACCCCTTAAATACTACCTTCTCTCCACTCTTCATCTTTAAATACACTTTCTTGGTCTTACAATTAATCTGAGCGTTATTCTCTCCTAACCAATCCATTCCTAAAATTATGTCAAACTCTCCCAACTTGAAGAGTATCAAGTCGGCTGAAAACTTATACCCCGGAATATCAATCTCACACTTTGGACAAAATTGATTCACAGGAATCTTCTCTTGGTTCGCAATTACCACATTTACTACCTCACTCATAATCATTTTATCACATTGAACCTTATCAACAAAAGATTCTGATATGAAAGATCTTGTTGCTCCCGAATCAATCAATACTTTAGCTTTGACATTATTGAGTAAAAGTGTACCTGCTATCACCTTAGAATTCTGAACAGCATCCTTCATCTTCAGATCAAATGTCCTTGTTGATGCTTGCGGGGTTGGTGTAGGTGGTGGAGGTAATGCCAATACCTCAGCTGGCACGCTTGCATTGGTACTTGCCACGTTCATCAGAGCTTTGACTTGTCCGGTTGCCTTGCACTCCCTAGCTATGTGTCCAGTCTTTCCACACTTGTAACACGTAACTCCTGGCTTCGGTATCTTGCACTCATTTGCCAAATGTCCCTTCTGATTTCACCTATAACATGTCATGCTCAACTTATTATACACTCTGAGGTGCCTTCTTCCACAGTGCTTGCATTCCGGTCTCTGAAACCTGTTTTCTCCAACTTGCCATGGGCTTGCCTGATTGTTCCCCTTCGATTCTTGCCTTTTACCCAAATTTCCCTTCTTTTGAAAATTTCCGCCCTTATGGAAACCAATCCTCTTTACATTCTGATCTTGTGAACTTCCTGCTTCAGACTTTTCTCCATAAAATGGAACCTTCCTCTTCTTGTTATCCCTTTCCTTCCTTGACTGCGTCCCATTATTCTCAATCAGAGCAGCTTTCTGTACTACTCCCGCATAAGTTTCAAGCTCAAACATAGCCACTCTATCTCTGATCCAAGGCTCCAATCCTTGCTGAAATTTCTTTGCTTTTTCCTCCTCAGTGCTGGTATACTTTGTCACAAACCTTGACAACTCAGTAAACTTCTTCTCATACTCCAGTGCAGTCATGTTCCCTTGCTTCAGCTCCAAAAATTTGAGCTCCATCTGATTCTGCATGTACTTAGGGTAATACTTGTCCAGAAATAACTTCTTAAATCTCTCCCAAGAAACCTGTTGAGTTGCTTCCATAGCTTTTACTGACTCCCACCAATAGATGACTTCACCCTTCAAGAAGTAAGTAGCATACGGCGTCTTCTGATCGTCTCCAAACTGTACCAACTCAAAATCCCTTTCCATCTCCTTGATCCATGTGTTAGCTATCACTGGATCAGTGGTATCATGAAATGTAGGTGGATTCACATTTTGAAAGGCCTTGAAAGTGACAATTTGTCTAGGTGGTATTGGTGGTTCAAGTGGTTGGTGTGGCTCACGGTTATCTTGGTTTTCAATTCGTTATTGAAGAGTTAGTTGTTGTTGAGCTATAGCATTGGTTTGTTGTTGCAAAGTTTCCAGTAGTCGAAGTATGAATGGGTCTGTGGTGGATGTGGTTGTTGGGTTCTTCTTTTTGGGAGGCATGATCCTGAAATAAGAGTTATGTCAAAACAGGTATGAATGATAAAATGATTCGATGGTATCGCATGGCATTCTTATTTACATATGGGGTCAAGTTTCCAAATTAAGCAGATATGGTGATGCATATAAAAACGTAAAATAACAGTTGAGAGCAAGTGGAACAATAGAACATAATTATTGAAATTTTTAAAGGTCATAATACATAGGATTGGGACAAAGTCTGATTCTAAGAATAACAGGCTTATTTAAAAGAAACAACGGAAATAACTGGGGATTCCACAGAGTCTGATAATACAACAACATGAAAGGTAAATGGAAAGAACTAAGGCTCCACTCCATCTGAACGGGGCTTGGTAGTCTTTTCCTCTTGAAGCGTCTTCACAATGCTCTGGAGCTCATCCGCCACCATCTGAATGACATACTAGCTGGTCCGGTCCCGGTGCGCTGACATCTCCTCAAGCTTAGTATTGACGTACTGAACCAAGGTCTCAAGTCTCGCAGTCATCTGCTCCTTGGGCTTCCCTTCATAGTTTCGGCTGTCCGGATACACGTTCTTCAGTCGGTGTATCAGTCGGTCGTACTTGCCCTGAAGCATGTCGAACTCGCGCCTCAACTCAGCATACACAGTGAAAGCAATAGTGTCGTCCGACCCAGAGGATGACGAGGAATGCGCCCTTTGCTGACAACCAATAAGAGGAGTATTAATAATAAATTTACTTAACCTACTCTCTCGCATATTATCTATAACCTACACACATATCCTAGAACCTATTTGGGCTGTCCAAGGACTCTAAACCGTAGCTCTGATACCAAAACCTGTCACGCCCCCAACTTAAACAGCAAATTAAATATAACTATTACAACATTTTAAAAAGAAGTAAACATAACCAACTCCAAGATCTTACAGTTTAGGGTTCGGAACAGCCCAACACTACCATCTATTACAACTGATTTTAAATACCGATTCCTCACACAAAACTACTATCTCTTATTCTACCTGAGCTCGAACATAAGCATCAGCATCACAGGTCTTACGGGCAGTCTGCTTGAATCTAACCATAGCTACTAGCTGTAATATCAGGGTAAAGCAAGGAGTGAGCCAAATGCTCAACAAGTGCTAACAGTACGACACAGAACATTAATCGAGATATACATTAAAGAATGACAATAGAAAGACATAACCAATGATAACAAGGGATAAAACTATGAGTGATGGCATCATATTTACTTGTATCAAAACAAATTTCAAAATCATGTCTTAATCAAAATCATTTTATGACGCTACGGATTATAGCCGGTGATCAGCCGCGAAGTAATCCCGAACCTCGTTGGGTTCTAAAATATTAATGGGAATCCCTAGGCACCTTTTAAGCCTAACATAAATGTGGAAAGGACTCACGTCTCAGTCCAGATCCACCATTCAAAGAAAACATTTATCCCCCTTTGGGACTGAAAACCCACATTTTATTTATTTCAAAAACTGATGCCGAATTATAACAAAATCTCTTTTTACAGTAAACATCTTATCAAGGGATAATAGATCAACTCAAAACACGGGGAAATGGTACTAACTCTCAGAGCCATGAATCGCAAAACTATACTCTATTAGGGTAACTGAATGGTTTTCATATATCAGAGATTTAGACAAGGGGATTTAGTGAGGCTTTTGGATATTATAAAAAGGGTAATGCCAAATTGGGCTTTAAGCAATGGTTTCTCATCAAGGTTCAAGTGCTGGATCATCAAGAAGGTAAGCTTCATGAATATTAAGGGTGTTAAGGTATGAAGAATGATCTTTAACTCAGGACATATCAGAGTTGTCAAGCTTTAGGATAAGAAAGAGGGGTAATCAATGAGGAATCACTTTAATAAATATCTGGCTTTCAGGGTTCAAGGTAAAGTTCTATAGGGGTTCAAGTATCAAGATGAGATATTAATACTTAGGAATCATTAGCATGTTAATCAAGAGGATCAATCAAGTATTATAACAACTCTATATTTTATCATGGCCTTCAACTATCATGAAAAGTCTTTTGAACTACTTGCAATACGTACTCGAGGGTTTATGGCATCTCTATATAATTCAAAGATAAACATAAGATACACTTGATTTAATATATCAAATGACACAGGATAGTTGTAGCAATGTATGAACTATTAGTAGTAAATACGAAGGTCAAGTTGAATCACTTGCCTTGAGAAAGGCTGGTCTGGTCTGACTGGTAGGAGCAACTGGAGCTTCTCTTGACCTTTATGGCAAGTTTTCCCTCGTCTCGAGATCCTACATAAATAATAATAATCCACATTATAATATATTTTCACCAACTTAACCTATTTACAACCCGAATTAAACCACGGATGGCACTTAGGCCTATATGCACTTAATTTTTATATTCACTTTTAAATTATAAAGGTACACACATAGCCACATAATCACATATCATATATTAATACCAAATAACACCATATACACCATAATGCAACACTAGGCTTGGATGATCTCGACTTACAACTTAAGTCACTTGGTCGCTAAACTAGACAAGGTCTTCTAATTTTGGCTTCCTAACTCGGTGTGCCTTTACTAAACTATCCAAAACCTATTGACCCTCACTTGTGCCTTTTGCTCTACTGACCTTATACTATCTTACAACTATGGTGGTCAACCTAAATCTCACTTCTAAGTGTTTTAAAACTATGTGATAAGTGAAAGTGCTCACTGGTGCTAATTTCAGAATGACAACTATGGTTTCTTGAGTGCATTAGACACTCTTAAACTACAAGTTTTCCTTCAAAACTTTTACACAAGACTCTCCTGACCTAAGGGCATCTCACAAACTTGATGTGGCTCAAGGGCCTGGTTTGGGCCTTCTTGGGCCTAAGCTAAAAGTCCAAAGTTCCCCTGTTTTTCTGGGCATAAAATGACCTGACTTGAATTAAGTTGTGACACATGGTTCTAACTCATATTCTATAAAATATGGCTGGAAAAACTTCTCTGACACTTCCTCTAACTAAGGCCCAACAGGGCCCAATGAGGGCCTACCCATGACATGGTCAAATCTCCCTATTTCTAAGTTGCAACAAAACTGTCCCCTGCTGGACAGATTTTGTTATTCTACTTGTGCACCTAACCAAATGACATGCAAACCTCCAACTAACACCTAAAATCTTTTATATACTCCCAATACTAACTTCTGGTGGCTTGGGCCTGAAAGTGCACAACAATGACATGGTCAAAACTCACTCTAAACCTCAGGGTACTAAACTGATTTTCTGCAGAAACTATAACTCTCCTTTCTCCAAGGTTTTGACTTGACAAACTCAACTACCAACAACCCAATACCCAAACCAAGACTTAAACATGGTGATGTACTGAACTAACTCCCTTATTCTCAAAATAACTTTGGTGGATATCATCCTTGTAATATCCGGGATATATCGTGTAATTATTTTTGCTAATAGATAATTATTATATATATTCAGTATCTATTCTTTGAATTATTTGTTAAGTGTTAAAAATGTTTGAATGCTTAAAAATGTTATTAATTGAGTATTTCAATTTTTTTTTATGTCCAAAATAAAATATAGATAATTGTCATATCTTTCTAATTATTTTTATGTTAATTTATGAATTTATAGGAATCATATGGATTTTTTTTAAACTCTTGTTCCGGGTATTTAAAACCTATTTTATGAAAATGGGAACCAACCACCGTTAACCGTTTTTACGTTTTTAGAACCCGAAACACTTCCGAGAACTCCTTCCTAACCTAATTGCAATATTCCGAGCATTTTCCATGTTTCGACTTTTTCGATCCGGCGTACGGTATGTCCTGCGCGGGTCCCGACGCAACATTTTCGATATAATATTCGTTTCGGTAAATCAATAAAACCCGTATTTTCGATAAACGGGAGCTTTTTATTAAACTATCCCAATTATCACCTCGTAGTACATGTAACCAGGCGCTGAGACCAAGACCGCAGTACAAATTGTACCGATTTGGATAATTATCCCGAAAACCGATACCGTTTGGATCAGTTTTTATAAATAAACGTACCGTTTTATATCCGGAATGATCCAACGGGATACTAATTCTCCGTAATTATAAATAGCCTTTTACCGTATTTTATTTCGTATCAAAATCATTTGCAGGCAGATAATTATTTAATTTTTGCCGAGAAAAATCATATATTCATAAACCTTTCTGAGAATCAAACCACAAATTCAAGGTGTTAGTTAAATCCGTTTGGAAAGTTGGAGTAACCAATTTGAAGGTCTCAAGGAGTACTATCAGATTCCAGGACCTGTTTTACTGCAGAATCAAAGGTTGATTTTTTATAAATTTAATTATTTTCGAATTATTTTCATGAAAAATATGAATTTTTGTTCGGATGATTGTTTGTATGATTTGATGATTTCATGTTGTAGAGCTTGTTTTCCTGATGATTTTGGTATATTATAAGTCTGATTTGGAGTCCAATAACATGTTCAAATTTGAGTTTGATTTTCGAATTTCAAAATTAGGGTTAATAACCCGTATGAATGTTCTTAATTGAAATTTGGGGGTTTCTTATTCTGGAATAAATTGATGTTGTGATATAGTGGATTGTGTTCTATGTAAAATTTGTAATCCAGTCGTATAAGTTTCATGAATCAACGAGGTCTGTAGAGAAGGGAGTTGTGTTTTGAATATTTCTGAAGTTCGCCGGAAACTGGCAAACTTCACGGCCAAACTCCGGCCAACTCAGGGATTGTTAGATCGATTTGATTGCATGGTTATGTTCCTGGTAATCCGTAGATGTGATCTGGAGCTTGTGGCAAGGTGAGGAGGCCGGAATCGTGTTCTCCGGCCACCCCTGTGTTTTCCGGCGACTGGACTACAAAATTGCAGTTTAGTCCTTGTAGTTTTGTAGATGATGAAGTTTAGTCCCTGAAGTTTCCAGACTTTGCAAAAATTGGATTCCTGTTTTAAAAATGTTTAAAAATCATATTTCCTATTTATTTTTATTATAAAAATCCGTTTTTAATTTCTGAAAATTCTAAAAATTATTATTTTAATTCCGAAAATTATTTTTAATTCACAAATAAATCTGAATTAATTAGTTAATTAATTTCAGTTAATTTTTAATTGATTAATTAGTCAATTAATTCGAAAATTAATTGATTAATTGATTTAATTAATTATTAATTGATTTTTAATTAATTATTTAATTAGATTTAATTATTTAAAAATGATTTAAAAATTTCGAAAAATATTTTCGAGCTTTAAAATATTATTCTAAATTATTTTCAAGGCTCGATAATTATTCTAAAATTGTTTCGGAGCCAGAATTGGCCAACCGAACCCTGTTTATTATTCCGAAATTGATCCAACGACCCGTTTTAATTCCGAAAAATGTTTTAAAAATCATTTTAAATACTAGAAAACCTATTTATGACCCGAAATGTCTTTATAAATGATATGTCATTGATTACGTGATGTATTATGTGTGACTTGTTGATTGACTGTCGGTTTATATATTCGATGATTACTGTTTATGGCATAACTTTCAATCCGTTAATCGGATTTGGGTGAAACGAAGGGTAGATAGAAGTATATGTTGAACAGAATCGTATGAGTGGAATATTGATAGATACTTATGATGCCTAGCAGAGTAAGAAAGGCGTAAGAAAGAGAAGCAGGTGATCAGAAAATAGAATTGACATGTAGAAAATACAGCAAATGAGCAGAGATTAGAAACAAGGCATAGGAGAAACAGATGAATGGTGGTTGAATAGAGTCGTAGACACGTACAAGTGAGGTTGGAATCAATTATGATAAGGCAAGTACTTCTAAACCTTTCTCGAGATTTATTGCAAATATTTCTAAATTCTCTTGTGACCTATTGTTAATATTCAAAATAGCTCTCTTTTATATTGGAAATACTTTGAATCCTCCAGCCTTGAACCTGAGCCACATCATTTGATCTTTGAGCTGTAAGCCTTATTCTTTGTGAACCATTTCTTGTGGATTTACCAAATATTAAACCACACAAATACGATACTACTCCACAAATATATATCCATCATATACAAAACACTGGAACAAAATTATTTATATATACAAAAACTTTTATACTTAACCATACCTTGTGATATCAAAGCACTAAAACTTTGGAAAAACACTATTCATCTAATACCCGATTATCCTACCGGCTGGAGGCCACTTCTTTTATGTATTTTGACATACCCTTTTTGGTAACTATGAACTTTTACCATGCTCTTTTACAAATGTTTTATGGTTATTGATTATGATCTGGTTTTATTGAACTCTATTGTTTATCATATTGAAATGCTTTAGAATTGGATAGTTTTCTTTGTATGGACCAGATTTGTGGTCAGACCATATCGATGGTCAAGTTAGGCCAATGTGTGCCTTGGATCCAGTAGTTAGAGCAGTGCTGTGTGCTTTGCTCGGGGTTAGTGCGTGACTGATCAGCAGCCTAACCTTGGTTTAAAAACTTAAAATGAATAATCCAATTCTATTGATTGTTTAACAAGAAACTTGATTCCTTTGAATCATCTCATTTATTATTGTCTAACCTCAGTTATTGATAATATGACTTGCTGAGCTAGTTAGCTCACTCTTGCGAATCTTTTTATATATTCTACAGTTAAGAAGGATACGGTTGATAGCAAGGTTTCCCAGTTCAATGTTCGAGCTAGGATTCCAGATTATGATTGATCGAGCTAGCAGGAGCTTATGGAAGTAGTGAGATAGCAAGGTTGTAAGAATGATTTTATTATCAATTGTAAGTTAAATTAGTTGGGATTTGGTACGATGTAATAATTAAGGTTGTGGCTTATTTTCATACTTTAACCTGTTGCGATCCGTGGTTTTGTGAAGCAGGGTCATTATAAATAATATTTCTTATATAGGTTGATATATTGTGTTTGTGTTGTGGACCCCAAACTTCTGACCCGGGTTTGGAGGGCGCTACAGGTTGGTATCAGAGCTACAGGTTATAAGTCACTGAAACAAGCCTAGATTGTCGGGATTGGGTAGAGGGTTAGGATTAGGAATAGGAAATAGAAAGATAGGTCATTGTGAGGTTGAGTGCGACTGTATAGTAGGTCTCTGGCACGGTTTGTGTTGCGATTCGGGATTCTTGACTAGCGACGTGATATCCAGGCAACGCCAATGGCAGATCCTGATTTCCCTGCATCAACTGATCTTTTGGAACTTCCGTTTAAGGATCGTCATCTTCTCCCAGATTTGATTTGCGCCTTGTTCTCCATCAGTATTAATGGTATTACTTTCTGTTATAACAGTTGCGCCTCTCCAAGTTATTCAATGCTATTCTATCATCTCTCGATATGAGACTACCTATTCAAGAACCTTCATTTGCTTATTCTTGTTCTTTTGAACATTCAACTATGAATGTATCTTTTCTGTCTATTATACACCATATTCTACATCCTTAGTTTAAAAACCTTTCTATCGAAACAACAACATTTGCGAGAAGGGATGCGATAGCGGCAGTAAACGGTGAGTATTGAGATATAAATTAAGGTGAGAAGGAGTTTAGAAAGAAGATTCAAGTGTTCTGGAGGATGGCTGTATCCGGTTAAAAGAAGCTATTAGTAATTAGGCCACTCATGACTAGCTTGTGGAATGGAGTAGATAAGTGTTGAAGAAAGAGGGTTGGAGGAGATGAGGGATCTGAAGATTTCTTGAAATTAATGATGTTATAATGATGTGATATTAGCTGACTTGTTGACTATGGGATAGTCTGTTCCACTCGATGATTGCAAAGTGGTTAACGGGAGTACTACCAGTATGGGAGCCTTAATGTGAAGCTGCGAATAAGATAACATGCAACGACAGTTGAAGTTTACATCGATTAAGGAAGATAATAGACCCAATAAAGGAGAGGAGATAAATGGAAGTGAATGGACCTTTGAGTGATCATTTCTTTAACTTGGTATTTGGTCATAAGAAGGACAACAACCAACTCATATAGTGAGGACAACCAGAGGTGTGATTTTCAAAATTTTCAAAATTTTTAACAAGTTTTCGAAAAAGATTTTTCCTCACAACATTTCTAAAAGCCTTTTCGAATAAAATAAGTTTTAAACATCGGTTGTCAAGTTACTACTTGAGTTTTTTGTTTGTCAAAAGGCTCGGATTAGCTGGAAGGATATTATTTTAGATTTAGTATTGTTAATTCAGAGGACGAAGTAATCTGCGATTATGAGGAAGTTGGTTATTCCTAACAAGAAGGTACAAATATTGTTTGATAAGATTAACAACAAAACCAGCGTATGGAATAACTATTCATCCAATTACTGGGATTATCAGAGTTCGAAGAATTCATTGATTAAACGGAAGCCTGAGCATGACCGAAGAAGATTGGGAAAATTTTCAGACTCTTCTAAAGGAAGAATATTATTAATAAAATGATCGTTATGTTGAATGATTTACGGTTATTCCAAATTAGAAAGAGAAAACTCAAGGTTATCTGATAAGAGCGCCATTATGATCAAATTGTTAAAGTATTATACGTGTAGGTACGACGTTATAGATGCGAGACTTAACAAGTAAGAATATACCATAATGCTTAGTTACGAAGGCATTTTAGCATACTTCTAAAGTTACTATATGATTCAATTGGGATATGATCAATCAACTCGAAAGATGAATACAAGTGAAATGTGGAGGGTGATCAATGGTATCATTCTTGTCCTCAACATTACAGCGTATATTCCTTTTTAATTCCTAAAAATGTATGAACTCCTTTTCTTAATAAATTCTTTCTTATAACATCAAAATGGAGAATTTTGCATTCCTTTCAAATTTAATTGTTCCCCTCGGGTTTTGCTTTCTGATTGGGACAAACAGTGTTATGATGAAACACTTTGTCGGAATGACAAAGAGTCGGGTGGGACGCCACCTAATCATGTGCTGTATGCCACACGGTATGAAAGACTGGCCATCTTCAGTACTAATGTGGTTGTCTCATTCATATTCACATCATTACTTCTTCTTTCTCTTCAACTCTACGTTTATTAAAATTGTGAATCCTTCTATTTGTTTCGTTGTACCGTTGTTCCTTGCGAGAGTTTTTCAAACAAAAGTTAACGTATTATACACTCAGCGGGCAAAGTCTCATCTACCTCGCATGCATGGGAAGGAAACAAGGGCATATGGTGAAAATTACAAATCACTGTCCCTAGCCCGGGATGTATTAACAGTTAAGGGAATCTACTTCAATAAGGGATACGTCTCTGAGAACGAGAATTTGCGATATGTTATTTAGAATATGGATATGATGACGTGGAAGATTATTGCGGATACCTTATGCGTTAAAGTATTAAAAGATATGGGAGCAACTTGATCATATATTTCTCAAGGTTTTTTTGATAAGATGAATTATCCTGTCGAATCAATAAGTCTAGGACTAAAGGACTAGCAAATTTAGAACGTGCAGTCATTAAATATGTAAGTACCAATGACGGAATCGATATTTCTAGCATTAAGATATGAAGAATTGATATCATTTGAGATAAGAAGATTTGATATTATTATAAGGAGTGGATTAACTATTCAAGTGTGATGCCCAGGTAAACCGTCGTGACGGAAGATAGTTCTGGAGACGCCAAAGGAGAACAGGAAGAAGTTTAAAGGATAAAGGAAAGTAAAGAATTTGTTAAAAATAAATTAAGATTACAGTGACCAAAATATAAGTGCTATGGCGATTATAAATAAGAGTTAGGAGCAGACCGAACTTGAAGATTTTACAGTATCAAGACATATTTCAGATGAGTTACCAATATTTCCTTTAGATAAAGAAAATGTGTTTATGATTGATTTAGTACGTGAAATGAAGCCAGTGTTCAAAGCCCCGCGCAGAATGGCACCAGATAAAATGAAGAAGTTACCAGAGCAAACGCATGAGATGATTAAAAGAAAAAGCAACTGGACCTAGTGTACCCCCTTAAAGTGCACCGGCATGATGTGTTAATAAGAAAGATGGAAGGGTGAGATTATGTGTTAGTGAAAGCTCAACAAGTTTTACTCTCAAGAGCAGATATCTGTTACCTCGAAACCAATGATTTGTTTAACTAAATGAACGAAGCAAGGTATTTTTATAAGATTGATTAAGACTGGGTATATTACCAAGTGAAGATTGAACTTATGGACATATCAAAAATGATTTTCAGAACTCAGTACTGTTGTTATAAAATTCTAGAAATGTTAGTGGGATGAACTGATATACCAGTGATATTTAAATTTGATGAGTAGAAATTTTGAAGGAAGAATTTGGATAAGATATACTTGCGTTAATTAAGAAGAACCATGCACCTATACAATGATAGCTGAGGAGTCAAAGAAGAAAGAAGCAGTATAAAAAGAGTTTACCAGGTAAAACTTTAATGGCAGGAGGTATAATTCTTAGTATAGACAGTCAGTAAGGAGGAGAAAAAAAAAGATTCAGCAGAAAATTTAAAGATAGTATGAATGAAGAAAGACCAGAAGCACCAACAAAAGTAAGAAGTTTTATCATGGGCCAGTTATTATTGGAAATTTGTGCAAGATTTCTTGAAAATTGTAATATTAGAGATGAAGTTAACCAGGAAAAGCAAGAAGGTTATATGAAATGGAGAAGGGTGAAGAAAGCTTTGCGGAGTTAAATGAAAGAATGGTTACAACACCTATTTTATCACTTTGAATCATCAGGGAGATTTGGTAGTTTATAATGATACTTCTCGTAAGGGAATATGATGTGTGTTGACGCAAAACAATAAAGTTATTGCATATGCATCCAGATAACCGAAACCTTATGAGCAGAAGTACCCTACTCATAATTGGGAAATAAAAGCAACAATAATATTCATTTTGAAAGATTGGGAAATATTATAAGTATAGAGGAAAGATGTGAGATATATACGGACCACAAGAGTTGAAGTATGAACTCTCTAGGAAAAGCAAATGTAGTGGCAAGAGATGAGCAAGAAGAGAGAGAATGAACATAGAGATTGTACCAGAAGAATTATCTATGGAATTCTAGAAGTTGGAATTGGAAGTCAGAGCGCATGATCCAAAAAGGAGTGAGAATATATAAGTATAACTTTTCAGTCGGGATTGTTAGAAAAGATAAAGAAGTGTCAGGAAGAGGTAGTAGATCAGGATATAAATCATTTAGTATGGGAAGAATAGTGCACGCAAAAAGGACGATCAAGGTATTCTTAGGATTTCTTCTAGAATTTGGATTCCACCAGTGATGGAACTGAAGAATGAAATTTTACAGGCAGTTCATAATTGAGGTATTCAATCCATTCAGGGAGTACCAAGATGTATAGAGATTTAAAGGAAATTATAGGTGGTTAGATATGAAGTGAGGAATTGTGGAATGAATTAGCAGATGTTATATATGTCAACAGAGTTAAAGTAGAGTATCAGAGATCAAGTGGATTGCTATAGTCACTGGAAGTTTGGAAGTGGGAGCATATCACCATGGATTTCATAGTTGGGGTTACCAAGCACAAAAACTAATCATGATGCCATTTGGCTTATAGTGGATAGATTTACCAAGTCAGCTCATTTTCTGCCTATAAACGAAAGATTTTCGCTCGATAAGTTGATCCATAGGTGCCTGAAGGAAATTGTAGTTCGTCATGAAATTCTTATGTCTATCGTATCTGATCGAGATCCAAGATGTAATTCGAGATTTTGGAAGAGTTTTCAAGAATGTTTAGGAACAAGATTGAATATGAGTACGACTTACCACCCGCAGACGGACAGCTAGAGTGAAGGAATGATCCAAACAATCGAGGACATGCTACGTGTTTGTGTATTGATATTAAAGGAAGTTGGGACAAGCATTTTACCTCTGGTAGAATTTGCTTACATTAACAATTATCACGCCAGTATTGGGATGCCACCCTATGAAGCCCTTTAGGAACGTAAATGCAGATCTCCAATGTATTGGGACGAAGTAGGAAAACGCAAAATACTCGGACCTGAATTGGTGCAGCAGACAAAGGAAGTTGTTGAAATTATCCAGAAGAGATTAATAGCCGCACAAGATCGTCAGGGGAATATGCAGACCAGTCAAGAAAAGACATGGAATTTGAAGAACAAAGCTTGGTATTATTGAAAGTATCACCGTGGAAAGGACTAACGAGGTTTGGAAAAAAAAAGGGAAGCTAAGCCCAAGATATGTCAGACCTTTTGAAATCCTAAAGCGCATTGGTAAAGTAGCTGACGAGTTGGCGTTACCCCCGCACATGGAGCACATTCACAATGTTTTTCACGTATCGATGCTCAAGAAATATAATCAGACTCCAGGCATGTAATAGAATATGAGCCAATAGAGCTTCAGGCAGATTTATCATATGTAGAGAGTCCGATAGAGATTCTAGAGGAAAGAGAGAAAGTATTGAGAAAATAAAGTGGTAAAGTTAGTAAGAGTATTGTAGAGAAACCCAAAGGTTGAAGAGTCAACCTGGGAGTTAGAAAGTGATATGAGAGAAAAGTGTCCTCATTTGTTTTCTTAGAAGATTCTGAGGACAGAATCCTTTAAGGGGGAAAGGATGTAATATCCGGGATATATCGTGTAATTATTTTTGCTAATAGATAATTATTATATGTATTCAGTATCTATTCTGTGAATTATTGTTAAGTGTTAAAAATGTTTGAATGTTTAAAATGTTATTAATTGAGTATTTCAATTTTTTTTATGTCCAAAATAAAATATAGATAATTGTCATATCTTCCTAATTATTTTTATGTTAATTTATGAATTTATAGGAATTATATGGATTTTTTTTAAACTCTTGTTCTGGGTATTTAAAACCTATTTTATGAAAACGGGAACCAACCACCGTTAACCGTTTTTACGTTTTTAGAACCCGAAACTCTTCCGAGAACTCCTTCCTAACCTAAATGCAATATTCCGAGCATTTTCCATGTTTCGACTTTTTCGATCCGGCGTACGGTTTGTCCTGCATGGGTCCCGGCACAACATTTTTGATACAATATTCGTTTCGGTAAATCAATAAAACTCGTATTTTCGATAAACGGGAGCTTTTTATTAAACTATCCCAATTATCACCTCGTAGTACGTGTAACCAGGCGCTGAGACCAAGACCGCAGTACAAATTGTACCGATTTGGATAATTATCCCGAAAACCGATACCGTTTGGATCAGTTTTTATAAATAAACGTACCATTTTATATCCGGAATGATCCAACGGGATACTAATTCTCCTTAATTATAAATAGCCTTTTACCGTATTTTATTTCGTATCAAAATCATTTGCAGGCAGATAATTATATAATTTTTACAGAGAAAAATCATATATTCATAAACCTTTCTGAGAATCAAACCACAAATTCAAGGTGTTAGTGAAATCCGTTGGAAAGTTGGAGTAACCAATTTGAAGGTCTCAAGGAGTACTATCAGATTCCAGGACCTGTTTTACTGCAGAATCAAAGGTTGATTTTTTATAAATTTAATTATTTTTGAATTATTTTCATGAAAAATATGAATTTTTGTTCGGATGATTGTTTGTATGATTTGATGATTGCATGTTGTAGAGCTTGTTTTCCTGATGATTTTGGTATATTATACGTCTGATTTGGAGTCCAATAACATGTTCAAATTTGAGTTTGATTTTCGAATTTCAAAATTAGGGTTAATAACCCGTATGAATGTTCTTAATTGAAATTTGGGGGTTTCTTATTGTGGAATAAATTGATGTTGTGATATAGTGGATTGTGTTCTCTGTAAATTTGCAATCCAGTCGTATAGTTTCATGAATCAACGAGATCTGTAGAGAAGAGAGTTGTGTTTTGAATATTTCCGAAGTTCGCCGGAAACTTGCAAACTTCACGGCCAAATTCCGGCCAACTCAGGGATTGTTAGATCGATTTGATTGCATGGTTATGTTCCTGGTAATCGTAGATGTGATCTGGAGCTTGTGGCAAGGTGAGGAGGCCGGAATCGTGTTCTCCGGCCACCCCTGTGTTTTCCGGCGACTGGACTACAAATTGCAGTTTAGTCCTTGTAGTTTTGTAGATGATGAGTTAGTCCCTAAGTTTCCAGACTTTGCAAAAATTGGATTTCCTGTTTTAAAAATGTTTAAAAATCATATTTCCTATTTATTTTTATTATAAAAATCCGTTTTTAATTTCTGAAAATTCTAAAAATTATTATTTTAATTCCGAAAATTATTTTTAATTCACAAATAAATCTGAATTAATTAGTTAATTAATTTTCGTTAATTTTTAATTGATTAATTAGTCAATTAATTCGAAATTAATTGATTAATTGATTTAATTAATTATTAATTGATTTTTAATTAATTATTTAATTAGATTTAATTATTTAAAATGAATTTAAAAATTTCGAAAAATAGTTTCGAGCTTTAAAATATTATTCTAAATTATTTTCAAGGCTCGATAATTATTCTAAAATTGTTTCGGAGCCAGAATTGGCCAACCGAACCCTGCTTATTATTCCGAAATTGATCCAACGACCCGTTTTAATTCTGAAAAATGTTTTAAAAATCATTTTAAAATACTAGAAAGCCTATTTATGACTCGAAATGTCTTTATAAATGATATGTCATTGATTACGTGATGTATTATGTGTGACTTGTTGATTGACTGTCGGTTTATATATTCGATAATTACTGTTTATGGCATAACTTTCAATCCGTTAATCGGATTTGGGTGAAACGAAGGGTAGATAGAAGTATGTGTTGAACAGAATCGTATGAGTGGAATATGATAGATACCTATGATGCCTAGCAGAGTAAGCAAGGCGTAAGAAAGAGAAGCAGGTGATCAGAAAATAGTATTGACATGTAGAAAATACACAAGTGAGCAGAGATTAGAAGTGAGGCATAGGAGAAACAGATGAATGGTGGTTGAATAGAGTCGTAGACAAGTACAAGTGAGGTTGGAATCAATTATGATAAGGCAAGTACTTCTAAACCTTTCTCGAGATTTATTGCAAATATTTTTAAATTCTCTTGTGACCTATTGTTAATATTCAAAATAGCTCTCTTTTATATTGGAAATACTTTGAATCCTCCAGCCTTGAACCTGAGCCACATCATTTGAATCTTTGAGCGTAAGCCTTATTCTTTGTGAACCATTTCTTGTGGATTTACCAAATATTAAACCACACAAATACGATACTACTCCACAAATATATATCCATCATATACCAAACACTGGAACAAATTGTTTATATATACAAAAACTTTTATACTTAACCATACCTTGTGATATCAAAGCACTAAAACTTTGGAAAAATACTATTCATCTAATACCCGATTATCCTACCGGCTGGAGGCCACTTCTTTTATGTATTTTGACATACCCTTTTTCGTAACTATGAACTTTTACCATGCTCTTGTACAAATGTTTTATGGTTATTGATTATGATCTGGTTTTATTGAACTCTATTGTTTATCATATTGAAATGCTTTAGAATTGGATAGTTTTCTTTGTATGGACCAGATTCGTGGTCAGACCATATCGATGGTCAAGTTAGGCCAATGTGTGCCTTGGATCCAGTAGTTAGAGCAGTGTTGTGTGCTTTGCTCGGGGTTAGTGCGTGACTGATCAGCAGCCTAACCTTGGTTTAAAAAATTAAAATGAATATCCAATTCTATTGGTTGTTTAACAAGAAACTTGATTCCTTTGAATCATCTCATTTATTATTGTCTAACCTCAGTTATTGATAATATGACTTGCTGAGCTAGTTAGCTCACTCTTGCGAATCTTTTTATATATTCTACAGTTAAGAAGGATACGGTTGATAGCAAGGTTTCCCAGTTCAATGTTCGAGCTAGGATTCCCGATTATGATTGATCAAGCTAGCAGGAGCTTATGGCAGTAGTGAGATAGCAAGGTTGTAAGAATGATTTATTATCAATTGTAAGTTAAATTAGTTGGGATTTGGTACGATATAATAATTAAGGTTGTGGCTTGTTTTCATACTTTAACCTGTTGCGATCCGTGGTTTTGTGAAGCAGGGTCATTATAAATAATATTTCTTATACAGGTTGATATATTATGTTTATGTTGTGGACCCCAAATTTCTGACCCGGGTTTGGAGGGCGCCACATATTTGGTCTAGAAGCTTATAAAAGTATTGGAGGTAAGCAATATGGTTTTGTAATTATTGATGATTATTCTCATTTTACATGGGTATTGTTTCTTCGTACTAAAGATGCTGCTTTTATTGAGTTTGAAAAACTAATTAAGTACTTGAGAATAAGCTCAATACAAAGCTTGTAGGTATAAGGAGTGATCAGGTGGTGAATTCCAAAAAGACTTTGTTACTTATTGTGAAGAAAGAGGAATATCACATGAATTCTCGGCTCCAAGGACTCCACAACAAATGGTGTGGTGGAACGCAAGAATAGGTCATTGCAAGAGACAGCAAGGACATTGTTGCAAGAAGCAAGCTATCTAGAAGTTTTTGGGCAGAAGCAGTCAACACAACATGCTATGTTCTGAATAGAGTCTTGATAAGGCCTATTTATACAAGACTCCATATGAATTGCTCAAGAAAAAGAAGCCCAACATCAGTTACTTCAAGATTTTTGGCTCAAAGTGTTTTGTGCTCAAGACAATTTGTAATGATGGTAAATTCGATGCTAAATCTTATGAAGCTATTTTCTTGGTTATTCTATGAATAGTAAAACCTATAGAGTTTATGATTTGTCTAAGAATATTGTTCAGGAATACATAGATGTTACTTTTCAAGAACCTAACAATGATCTTCCAAGAGACGAGGAAGATGATGCAGGTGAAGCTGGACAACAACAAGCTGAAACAGAGAGGGTTACTTCAAAATAGCAAGCTGAAACAGAGACTGATTCTGGAAAACAGCAAGCTGAAATTGAAACTAACTCTGGAAATCAGCAAGCAGAACCTTCTACTCCAGTTGATGATGCAATTGTAAAGATGATAAAGATGACTCTTGATGGTCCTAAAGGTAATAGAGCAAAGGATAAAATGCCAATCTATGATGTTGAAGACTTAGCTCCTCCATCTAAGATAAGGAAGACCTCACATGAAGATATCTCAAGGCATTCATTGCCAAAAGCTACACGAACAGTGAAGAATCACCTTCCAGAACAGGTTATTGGTGATATTTTTGATGGACTCAAGACAAGAAAAGGCACTGTAAGTTTTTGTGTTTATGCTGCATTTCTAGCTCAAGAGGAACCCAAGAATGTCAAAGAAGCACTCGAAGATTAAAATTGGATCACAGCTATGCAAGAAGAACTCAATCAATTCGAATGATGTGATGTTTGGGAACTTGTCAAGCCACCAAAGAATGCTTCAGCCATTGGTACTAAATGGATTTTCAAGAATAAGTGGATGAATTTGGTACTGTTACTCGAAATAAAGCAAGGCTCGTGGCACAAGGGTACAACCAACAAGAAGGCATTGATTTTGATCAAACTTATGCTCCAGTAGCTAGATTGGAATCAATTAGGATGCTTCTTGCTTATGCATGCTACAAGAAGATCAAGCTACATCAAATGGATGTTAAAAGTGCTTTTCTTAATGAATTTCTGGAAGAGGAAGTTTATGTCAAGAAACCCCCTGATTTTGAACATGAACAACATCCAGACTATGTTTACAAGCTAAAGAAGGCATTATATGGCTTAAAGCAAGCACCAAGGGCTTGGTACAAGAGAATAGTAAGTTTTTGATCAAAAATGGCTTCATTCGAGGTAAAATCGTTCCTACTTTATTTACTAGGAAAAATGGTAATGATATTTTGATTTTCCAGATATATGTAGATAACATAATATTTGGATCCACTAATGATTCTATGTGTGAGTGGTTTTCTAAGTGTATGCGCAGTGAATTTGACATGAGCATGATGGGTGAGCTCAACTATTTCTTGGGACTCCAAATCAAGCAATCAAAGGATGGAATCTATGTTTATTAGTCAAAATATGTGAAGAACTTGCTGACTAGATTTGGATTTGAGCATGTCAAGTCAAAATCTACACCAATGAATCAAAACAGCAAGCTGACTTCAGATGAAAACGGTAAGGCAGTTGATATCAAAAGGTATAGACGTATGATTGGTAGTCTTTTATATCTTACTGCTTCTCGGCCGGATATTATGTATAGTGTTTGTGTATGTGCTCATTTTCAAGCTAAACCTAAAGAATCACACTTAAACGCAGTTAAAAAAATATTTAGATATTTAAGTGGGACTATTAATCTTGGGTTATTGTATCCTACTACAAGCATATTTGATCTTGTGGGGTATAGTGATCCAGATTATGGAGGATGTCAAACTGATAGAAAGAGCACAAGTGGTGTTTTTACATACTTAAGATAAAGTCTTGTATCTTGGCAAAGTAAGAAACAAACTTCAGTTGCATTATCCACATCAGAAGGTGAGTATTTGGCAGCTGGTAGTTGTTGCTCTCAAATTTTGTGGATGATTCAGACTTTACGAGATTTTGGAATCAAGTGTGGCAAAGTTCCAATCTATTGTGACAATACTAGCACCATCAACATACCAAAGAAACCCGTGAATCACTCAAGAACAAAGCATATTGATGTTCGTCACCATTCTTGAGAGATAATGCTGCTAAAGGTAAGATTGAATTAGTTTTTGTGCCTACTGAATATCAATAGGCAGATATATTTACAAAACCCCTTGGCGAAGCAATATTTTCTACCATTCGAAGGGAACTCGGCATGTGCAATGTGTAATGGCAAGCTATCTTTGGAAATTTGGTAATGTTAGCTTACTATCAATTTTCATGTTAGCTTACTATGATTGTTTATTAAATGTCATAATATGTGTTTAATTTGATTTATTAATTTTGACATGCCATTATCTGTTTATTGTTGCTTTCTTATTTGTGAGTTTTGATGTTTTATCTTATCATTTTTTTAAACTGATAACATGTGGTAGTTTTAATAGATAGTTCTTCTGATCGACCCTCAACCTAAATCTTTTTTATGCTTTAAGGGGGAGAAATTTAGGAGATTTATGTTGGTTTAAGATTTGTTTAAGACTTGTTTCATCTGTTGGTTTATGTTTAATCTGGTGTGGTTTGTTACTTGGTTTATGATGGTTGTTTTTATTTAAGACTTGATTTGCTTTGGTTATGTTAAGACTTGGTGATGTAATGATATGCTGCTATGTTGGTTGTGTTGGATATGCATGTGTGCTATTTGCAGTTTAATTATTTACAGTAATATGTTATAAAGTATTTCTTAACTTTGAGATATGCATAGATTTATGGGGAGTTTTATAATTCTCCTAAATGTATGTAATCATCAAAAAGGGGGAGATTGTAACTCCTTAGTTATGATGATCACAACACAACAAGCCATCATGTTATTATTTAAGACTGTTTTCAGGATATATCAGCTTAATGACATTGTTGTTTAAGTATCATGAAAGCAAGCTGTCATAAGATAGTGATCTGTTTCAGCAAGCTATGATCACGTTATTCAGAATAACAGCAAGCCAAGATGGACAGTCCAGATTCAACAAGAAAGTCAAATTTCATGGAGATATTTTAGGAACTTCTTTTACGAATTGTAAGGACTTCTCTATTATATTATACGTGTTTTATATATAATAGAGCTCTATTATAAAATGTTTTCTAGCTTTAAAACAGTTCCTAATTTATAGGAGTTTGTTTTCTTTTCAAACTCTATCTCCTACAAACCTGTTTAAAACGTTTTATACTCTTTCAATATAGAAGAGACTTTTTCTCATCATTTTTCTTTCTTTCTCTCTTCTATCAAACAGATACCTAAACGTTGAAAACCATCCTAACTAATTTAAACATTAGAATTGGATTCTAACAGTTGTAAATTGTTGAAATTGTTTTGAATGTTAGTGTATGTTTATATATGAGGTTTCTTGCAGTTTTTATTGAGGACTAATTACAGCAAGAACACTCACAACTCACTGAACTTTATTGATTCCAAAATACTCTCGAGCTCTTAATTATATATACATGTTATATCTTAGAGAGTCTATAGTTTGAGTTGTAATCACTTTATCATTCGATTTGTATTGTTCAATTTGTATTGATTAGTTGTTGGATAGTTGGCTGAGGGAAACAAGGGTTTGGTGAACTAGTGCTAGAAAAGTTTGTACTACGGGGTAGTATAGTACTTAGAGGGCAGGTTCAGAAACAGGTTTCAGCAAGCCATTATCAGCTGTTGGGAATAAAGGGAGATATATTATTGTAGCTTGTAATTGTAAACTTATTGTGATTCAATAATATATTATCTTACCAATTTGGTAAGGGACCAGGATGTAGATCATAAAGGATTAGGGGTCGAACCTGGCTAAAATTTTTGTGTGTTATATTTATTTTCTGTACATTATTTTCTGCATTACATTTAGTCATCTCAGCTTACTATTATTGTCAGATTATAGTTCTGTTGGTAAAATCTCAGTAAGCTAGGGTAAAATTTAAAAGTAATCTAGTTAGCCATAATCACCTATTCACCCCCTTTGGGTGTATTTTCACCCTCAACGTCATTCCATAACTTAAATAATTATTTTTCTCACATAGGCATTGAAACATTGAAGTTTGTACAAAAAATTAATTCATTTTTTTAAAAACAAAATAGCTTTCCTAAAAAACCCATCAAATAAAGATATAATTTATTCAATAAAACTCAGTTTAATCATTTATAATATGTAATTATTTTAAATAAAAATCCTCAAAAAGCTATAGAAACAAAAAAATACAAAAAACCCTTAAACAAATATAAAAAACCATATAAACAAACAAACATATATAAAGAACAAATATAAAAAAATGCAAAAATAAGTTACAAAAAGTATAGAAGTTCAAAGTACAAGAAAAATAAATAATATTTTAGGAAAAATAAAATAATTAAAAGATAAATAAAAGTAGGAGATAAACCATAGACAAAATGATTTAAAAATATAAATAAAATATACTCTTTTTGAAACCACAACATCATTTTATAACTAAAACACCAGGCTTAAGTTAAGTTGACGTACTTAATATCAAACTTCAAAGTACAACAGAAAAACTGATTCATATTTTTTTTTTGAAAATAGCCTCTGATAAATTTATGAAACAAATATGTAGTTTGTTCAATAAAACTCATTCTAATCATTTATGATATGTAATTATTTTAAATAAAAACCCTAAACAAATATAAAAAAAGCTATAGAAACAATCCAAATAATATAAATAACAAAAACATAAACAAAAAAATGTACAAATAAATTATATCAATTATTTAATACATCAGAAAGTACAAAGTTTAAAGTACAACAAAAGAAATTTATTAATTTTTTTACAAAAAAGTAATTTTCCTAATAAATTCAAAAAATAAAGATATAGTTTGTTTAATAAAACTCATTCTAATCATTTATGATATGCAATTACTATAAATAAAAATTTAAAACAGATGTCAAAAATCTATAGTACTAAAAGAACAAATAAAAAGAAAAAATACATAAACAAAAACGTATAAAAAATATACAAATAAGTTAAATCAATTAATTAATACATCATATATTACAATAAACAAACATCCCATTAATAAAAAAACTTTAATGGACAAGATACACATTGAGTATTTAATGCAAGAAATTTAAATAAAATAATGTTTTGGGAAAAAATGAAATAAATAAAGATAAATAAATGTATGAAATACAACTATCGACAAAAATATTTAAAAATATAAATAAATTAAAATAATATTTTAAAATAAATAGAACTATTCAAACTTAATTAAAATTAAAATTAAAATATTTATATTAACAATTTACAAATAGCCCCATGCATGGCACGAGGCATAAAGTTAGTTAGAGTAACTAGGTTTTGATAATAGGGTTTGATGGGTTGCACATGCTAAAAAGTATAGCTATAATATTAGACTTATTTATTTCATTTATTTTATTATTCTATTATAATATCTAATAATCTATATTTATTTCATTTATTTTATTATTCTACTATATACCTAATAATCTATATAACAAATACAATAGGTAATTAATTAAGAAATTTAACTATAATTATATATTATATATTATTAAATGATATAAAATAATATTAAAATTATAATATTATATAGATAATACAAACAAAAAATTCTTAATAAAAAAATATAAGTAACAATTAACAAATCATTTATAATCGGGTTAAAATTATATTTTTTTACACACATTGGAGTGGGTAAATTTGATTTAAAATATTTTTGAATAGATAATTTTTATTTGTATCTTACAAAATAACGAAAATATTTAGATTATATTTAGGTATAAATATTACATTGTTTTGTTTCATTTTCTAAATAATGAAAAATTGCGGACTGTCTTTTAAAAAATTAGAGCATATGAATCCACTAAAACATAAAAATGAGGAATACATAAATAATAATAAATCTATTACAATTCAAAACTGAAACACATATCTAATAAAATACATTATCAATTATATTTATTTCATTTATTTCATTTATTCTATTATTGTATTATAATATTTAATAATATGTATAATAAACACAATATGTAATTAAATGATATAAAATAATGTTAAAACTGTTATATATATAATACAAGCAATAATTATCCTAATAAAAAAATTGTTAGGTAATGAATACACACAGAGGGTGAATGTGTTTTTGTGTTTTTCTTGCTTTTCTTGAATTGTTTCTGGTGATGAAGAAATTAATTAAGACCTTGTAGTAAAATGTGTTAATACTGAAATTAAACAGATAACAATAGTGAGCACAGATCTTTCAAATCTTACTTAATTTTATATTAAAATTAAGAATGTCTTGCTACAAAATTTCTAGGCTCTTTATTTTTGTTGATAAAGAGCTTAGTTTCTTCCTTGAGGGAATTATAACTAAAACAAGGCATCCATTGTTTACTTTATAGAATAGTAAACACTAGTTATTACATAGTATGCAGTAGCATATACTAAACCCTATTTTTGGATAAACCAAATCTTTCTATTTATGGCTTAGTGTAACTTTTCTAATCTTGCTTGCTTGTGACTTTACTTTACCAGTTAATCTTGGCCTTGATCTTGTACTCCTCAAGCTGCTATTTGTAGACTTGTCAATCCAACTGATTGAATTATTTGTTGATTGATAATCTTGGATATTTAACTGGTCTGCACTTTGTACTTTGAGTTTTACCTCGAGATCTCTAGTTTGGTGTATAGAGAACTTGACATCTCGATAATTATAATGGCTTATCGAGATCTCTTATCACTCTATTGTGACACCCTCCAAACCCGGGTCAGAAGTTTGGGGTCCATAACATATACACAATATATAAATTTGTATAAGAAGTATTATTTGCAATGACCCTGCTTTACATAACCACAGATCACAACAGGTTAAAGTATAAAAATAAGCACAACCTTAACTTTTATTACAACGTACCAAATCCCAACTAATTTAACTTACAACTGAAATGAAATTATTCCTACAATCTTACTATCTCACTACCATATAAAGCTCCTGCTAGCTCGATCCAACTCATCTGGAATCCTAGCTCGTACTCTGGACTGAGGAACCTCGCTATCAACCATATCCCTTCTAACTATAGAATACATAAAAGATTCGCAAGAGTGAGCTAACTAGCTTAGAAAGTCATAATACGATAACCGAGGTTAAACAATGTTAAAAATGGAAATGATTCAGAAGAATCAAGTTTCTTGTTAAATAGTCATTAGAATTAAATATTCATTTTTAAATTTTAAAACTAAGGTAGGCTGCTGATCAGTCACGCACTAACTCCGAGCAAGGCACACAACCCTGCTCTATAAACTGGATCCGAGGCACACATTGGCCTAATTCGACCACCAATCTGGTCTGACCACGAATCTGGTCCACATAAAGAAAACTATCCAATTCTAAAGCAATTCAATGTGATAATAATATAACATAATAAAACAAGATATAATCAACAGTGATGAAACATTTGTATAAAGGCATGATGCAATTCATGAGTATCACAAGGGTGTATAAGAGTATGTATAAGAAATGGCCTTCAGCCTGTAAGAGAATCAGGTATTAGATGACAATGATTTACAAGGTTTAGTTCTTTGATGTCACAAGGTATGGTTTAGTATAAAGTTTCTGTATGTTCAAGCAATTATGTTCCATTTTTTGGTGTATGATGGGTATATATTTGTGGAGTAGTTATAATATTTGTATGGTTTAGTATCTGGTAAATCAACAAGGGGTGGTTTACAAGGAATAAGGCTTACGGCTCAAAGATCAGATGATGTGATCCGGTTTTAAGGATGAATGATTCAAAGTGCTTACAATATAAACCAAAGCTATTTTGAATACTTACAATATGTCACGAGAGAATTTAGAAATATTTGCACTATATTCGAGAAAGGTTTAAAAGTACTTGCCTTATCTCAATTGAGCCCAACTTCACTTGTACTCGTCTAATGATTCTACTCAATAACCACTTGTCTACTTTTCCTATACCTCGCTTATATTCACTGATCACTTACTTTATTTTATACACATCGATTCCATTTTCTGATTACCTGCTTTCCTTTGTTTACGCCTTGCTTACTCTGTTAGGCATCATAAGTTATAGATATATTTGATAATGTCATGGTTTAATATGATTTATGTTTAGTTTTCAGATCTTACTTAAACAGGATAAATTAGTACTTACTGGAAGTCAGGACTTAAGGATATCAGTACTTATATTATCAGGAGATAATCATCAGAAGATGGATATCAGAACTTAAGTGCTGAAGGATGTTCAGATAAGGACAGTAGCTGATTAAAGGAAGAAGATCGAGATAAATATAAGAAGAGATATGCATGAAGAAGGAATTCTATGAAGAATAGAATACTTGGAAGAAAAGATATTTGATTGATATATTTTAGGAAGCAGATTATTTCCATATCAATTAGCGATTATCTTGTAATTGTGTAGTATATAAACACAGACTAGGGTTTACACTATAAGTGTTATCATATTCAAGAAGATTATTCATTGTAACCCTAGCAAGCTCTCGTGATATTTGTTCATCACTGAGAGGTAACAGTTCCATATTGTAACAGAGTTTATTATTTCATAAAGTTTGTTTTCTGTTACTTGAGATATTAAAGTTCGATTTGATATACTTTACACTGTATTCAACCCTCTACAGCTGTGTGTGACCTAACAATGTGGTATCAGAGCCGATCTGTTAACGCACATACAGTTTAGAATCCAACACAATCATGTCTGACACAGAAACTCCAATTAAGCCTACCAAAACTGAAGAACCACCAAAAGACACAAATTCAAAGTCGGTATGAGACCATTAGAGTTCCCATACCGAGACCATTTGAATATCCCATATGGAAGGTGAGGATGACCATGTTCCTGGAAGCCAACAGATCCAGAATATCTTGATAGAATCAAGGAAGGGCCTCACAAACCAACCAAGCTCGCAGTTGCAGTTGCAGGTGAAGCAGCAAAGACCGTACCAAAGAGAGAAGAGTGATTATACTGCTGAAGATATCACATCAATTGCTAAGGATGCTAAGGTACGACATTTACTGCATAGTGCCATTGATAATGTAATGTCAAACAGGGTAATTAACTGCAAGACTGCTAAGGAGATATGGGATGCTCTGGAAACAAGGTGTCAGGGAACTGATACAATTAAGAAGAACAGGAAGACAATACTCACTCAAGAGTATGAACACTTTGACTCAAAGGCAAATGAGTCATTGACTGATTTATGATAGATTTGTCAAACTCTTGAAATTTGTTGGTTGATAAGGAGTATGATCTTGAAGATTCAAACCTTAAATTCCTGTTAGCTCTTCCTGAATGCTGGGATTTGAAGGCAACAACAATAAGAGACAACTACAATCTTGATGAAACAACTCTTGATGAAATTTATGGAATGCTCAAGACTCATGAACTTGAGATGGAACAAAGAAGCAAGAGGAAAGGAGGAAAGTCAAGGACGGTTGCTCTTAAGGCTGAAGAAGAATCCCCTAAGGCAGCTACCTCAAGGAAAGACAAGGGTAAAGTTCTTTTCACAAAGTCTGATACTGGGTCATCAATTCTGAAAGTGA